>NC_081180.1:126913076-127213076 GCF_029867415.1 Vicia villosa | reverse complement strand
CCGAGGAGAAGGTTTTTACGGTCGCTTCTTGCTACAATTTCTATAACAATATTCGCCTTCCTTACGGTCCCGCCATAAGAAATGAAGAAGCTTTTGGGTTGTTGTGGAAATTGGAAGTTCCGTTTAAAATCAAGGCTTTCGGGTGGAGACTTTTCCTTGGTAGGCTTCCGACGAAAGATTTGTTGAAGACTCGAGGTATCTCTATTCCTTTAGATGATTTAAAGTGCTCTTTTTGTGATAATAGTTTCGAATCTAGTTCTCATTTATTTTTTAGTTGTTTGGTGGTGAAAAATATTTGGAGTGAGATAGCTTATTGGGTTGGTAAAGGGGATAGAGTAGAAGTCGAGTGTTTGTCGAATTTTATGGATTGGCACTTGATTTTCGGTAGCAAAAAAGTTAAAGTTAGGAAGTTGGGCGTGGTTTGGCTTGCAACCACTTGGATTATTTGGTTGGTGAGGAATGGAGCTTGTTTTCGGAAGGAAGCTTGGAATGTGAATAATACCGTATGGAATGTTAAGCATTTGGTCTGGAGGTGGTCTTTTTGCGGGAAAATTACTCACCCCAATTATTCTTTCTACGAGTTTTGCAAGGATCCCTTGCATTTTTTGTCGTAGTTGTAATTGGTTTGTAATTCTCTTTTTGTCGGGTAATCCCCGCTCTCTTCGTGTAATCAGGTTGGAGAACCCTTAGTTCTCCGTTTATTAATATATCTTGCTTACACAAAAAAAAGCAACAAAAATGATTTTGAAATATATTAACGACACAATTGATAGTTGAATCTTATTTCCAACATTTGGTGAAAGAAGGATATGCAAATTGATTGGCTACACTAATTCAAACTAATGTAATGACTTAAATGACAGAAAATCCACTGCAAATATTTTTTTTTTTTTTGAATGCATTGACTGAGATGACAGAAAATTCACGGCAGACAATTTTTCTTTTGGTTGGAAGAGAACTAATCTTTTGGTGCTCAAAAACAAACTAGTAGTGACACTCTCCTCTTGTAAATGAAGAACTCAACAATGAAAAGTGTGATATTGTGATAATAAGAATTGGCTCTCTTCTACTGTTGTGAAATCTGATTTGTCTATTATTAACCCTATATACTTACCTAAATTGAGAGTCCTAAAACCAAAAGTACTTGAAGACAAAAATTTCCCCAAGAATAAACATACATCAATTAATAAAATGGGAGATTTTATTCTGTCATCAAGCATAAACTTTATATAATTAATATTTGTAAGAAGATAAGTCCTACTTTAATTTTGTTTAGTAAATTAACAAAGTGTCATTTTCAACTAGACTTGGTTCAGTTATCTCTCACCTAATTTCGTGGTGGAATTCACTTTGCTTTAGAAGCAAACAAAACTCTACTAGTTAATAATTATTTAAAATCACATTTAGCTTTTTCCAATAATCAGATGCTTCCAAACAGCTTTTCTATGTAAAACAACAATATTTAAATTCAACTTGCATTAAAATTTCTCCAAATACATGATACATTACAAACCTATATATCTCTTTTAAATGGTCCCACTTTCCACTTACTCAAAAAAAAAATATTACTAAGAAAAAGAAGCCTCCACTACAAATATAAAATATTTTTGTTATACTTCACCAACCCCACCACAGATATTTGGTAGAAAAAAAATCAATAGTCATTGAAAATATTTGATTTTTCACCATGATAATGACATGACATAGCTCCTCCAATTTTACATTTTATTGGCAATAAAAATTACTTCTATAGTTTGACAAAATTTGAAGAAATAAAATAAAAAGTAGAATAATTAACCTTATGAAAATGGAGGAAGAAATTTATGTCAAGTTTGATGTGGTGAGATTTTTCTTTGTTAGCTAAGGGTAATGGTCTATGTGTGGTTGTTTGATTCAGGCTTGATGTTTGATGATGAGTCTGATTGAGGCATACGAAAAATGGCTGAGGCTAGAGATATGGGCATGATACAAAGTGCTTTTGATTGGAGAAGTTGCATGGCTGCACCAACATCTTCTTCCATAAGTTTAGCCACTTGTTGTTCGGTTCCATCGTTCGACCACTTCGCCCAGGCTTGCTGGTTGGTTCCGCCTTCTATGTCGTCCCCCTAAAGATGATAAAGTTGTGTTAAAATTTATGAAACATTGACACAGACATAAGACCAAACACAACTCTATATTGATACGTGCCAGACACCAAGCACGCGTTATGTAACTCTATATTGATACGTGTCAGACACCATGCACGCGTTATGAAGTAACATTGTAAATGTGATATTAAAATTTCGGGGTTGAGGTATTTATTTTAGTTATTACCTCCACTGCAGAAACAGGAACATCAGCTACAAGTTGAGCAACTGCACCAGCTCCACCAAGTCTACTCATGCTCAAGACCTGTATGAACATATCAAAAAAAAGTTAAATGAAATGTAAAAGACAGAGTTTCATTTATTTACTTAAGATTTAGTTGCTACAAAGAAAATAAAACAAGAAGGATCATTAAACATACCTTAACTTGGAGCCTAAGGAACTTCACATAATCAACAATTTCGTCGAGCATAACCGCTTTGTCCGTCTACAAACCATATTTTCAAAATATTAAACATAAATGCAAATTGTGTGATCATAAAAATACTATAGACAGAATTTTTTTTTTAATGGCACTATAGGCAAAGAATGTGATAATATTATAGACACATTGGAAATCCACCAACCTTGTTGATGCTGGGGACTAATTCCTGTAATGCCTTCATTCTTTCAGCGATTCTTTCACGACGCAACTACATCCATTAAAATTTTATGTGAAACATGCAAGCATTGCATTGATAGGCTTTACAATGGTTTAAAATAGCATGGTTTACCCGCTCAGCGATGCTGTGGGGATCCGTGGCTTGGCCTCTTCTTGCTCGCACTCTTGGACGGATGCCAGGTGGTTGTGGCATGGCAGTAACAGATGCTGGATTTGGTTGCTGGCTCTGAAAGTGCTGCAATGTAATGGGATTATCAAGTAAGAAGTGACTTAAAAAATCCATAGATAATCAAATTATGCAAAACTATGATTATACTTGTAATAGAGACTATCCTATTTTTTATAATCATTTCTAACCACTGTCGTACAAGTACTAAATTTGGTAAGACCCCGTGATAAAAAAAAACTTCAGCATTCGTGTTTTTTCTTGACATGAACGTTGGATGGAGGAATTATTACCGACAATTATGATTAAGATTCATGATAAAAGTATAAATGTTGCACGCTTGCAAAATATTCACCCCTAACAAATAAACCCTGACATAGTATAAAATTAGGGTCCCAATGCCCTACTGTCTCTAGGCTAACACTAGTATACTTTTTGCTTTTTTAATTTTCTATGCATATTATCATAACCAATTAATTTTTGGGAATATTAATTTTGATATTATTATTTATCTTTTTATAATATTTTTAAGGTGGTAATTTAATTGATTCCGATATCCTTAACCAATCAAATAATACTAATATCAACTAACTAATGGGTACTAAAGAATTTACCTATTTTTAAACATTTCTTATTTTAATTTTATGCAGTAAATAATTAAATATTAAATAATTAATTGATAATTAATTTTACATTTAAATAAGTAAAAATAATTAATACAAATACAATAATTAAAAAGAAATTGATGGAGTAATAATGTGAAAATAAAACGAAAGAAAATGCGTTGGCGTAAAGAAAAATTCTCTTTATTATCATTAATCATACACTAGGTAGTGCTGGTAATGAGTTAGTACTCATTAATCACTGATTGCAAATAAAAAGGATTTTTTTTTAATTATTTAAGTCAGAATAAGAATTTTACAACAGTTATTATGCCTTAAAAACATTAACTTAAAAAAATACAATGTACTATTTTTAATATATTTTTTTTAATCCCAATGTAAGTATGTGTTTTTAAATTTTTATCTGAAACGCCAGTTCATTCATTTTTCTGCATATATATTAAAAAATAAACTTTTAAATTGTAAATAATATAAATTAAATTAAAAAAAAGTAACACATAATATTTTTGTCTGTATTGTAATGTTCATATTACACAATTTAAATATTTTTAAATTACATAAAAACTAAGTATAAAACAAAATCTAGAAAATTTTAAACATGAATAAAAGAAAGAAAGAAAAAAACAATGACTCTGCGAATGGGAATATTGCCCATGAAAAATAATTGAAATGAACACAATGAACGCATCCACAAGCAGAAAGGCCAAGGCCAAATTGTAAAGAAGGAAAAAGGCATTGTATTATATTTATACATACATGCTTTCATAAAATATTAGGATCTGTAGTAGCTTTATGTATTATATATCTCATTATTATTTATAAAATGAGTGAATGAATGAACGGCCATGGATGAAGCACTTTAAAATATTAAACATCCAGACAGAGGCATCTTCTCTTTTTGCTTTGTAAAGTAGCTCAACTTTAAGGCAAAATATATGATAATAATAATATCTTGTCTTTATATAGGTTTTAGGTTTGAGTGGGTTACTGACGGAACTGCCAATTGGCTAATGAATTAATTATTGTTATCAAGATGCACTAGTACTATTTAGATGAAAAGATATAGATGAATGATTGAAAAGGGAGGGACAATATGGTCATTAAAAGTATATTTACCTGTTGGTGTTGATGGTGAAGATGAAGCTGTGGTTGAGGAGTTGGAGATGGTAGCATGGGGCGTACAGGTTGAGCATGAGTTGGAGTATGCATTTGTCCAAACGTTGAAAACAAACCCCTCATGTGCTGCATCGAATCCCTATCCTGTGCCATATAAAAAAAAATACATAAATCACACTTATAATACTACTCCCAATTTTAGGGTTTAACAAAATATCAAATAGCATTCTACAATAAAATGTAAAATAGAATTAAGGAGAACATACGTTGATGATTCCGTTGATTCCAGGAGTAGAAGAGGGTGAGGAAGAAGCAGTATTGGTATTGACATCATGAAGACGAAGATGATGGTGCTGATGGTTGTTGTTATTGTTGTTGTTATTGATGGTAATGTTGGCTTCAACATCAACAACGTTGTCAACAAACCGTGTTGCAGCAGCATCTTGGTGTCTGAGAAACCCATGATGAGTTTGTTCCAAATTCAACCCCAACGGCATTATTCCTCCTCCTCTAGCAGGATTGGACCCCAGTTGCAACACACCTCCAACATGATCCATGCCTGTATTGTTCCTCCCATAACCAACTCCACTTTCAGGCACAGCTAAGATCTGTTCAAAAAAATCATCTCCTAATCCCTCCGAACAATTACCAGCCATGTCTGAGATGATTCTTGTTCACCTAGAGGGTTGTCGGAATATAACAGTTTTTGGTAATGAATTTGGGAGTTTGTTATATAGTACTAGTTTGGCAGTGGTTGAAGCTTTTTCAGGGTTTGGTTTTGCTTTTGTGAGAGGATGGTGAGTGAGTGCGCTACGGTTTTAAAAAGAGTAAAAATGACGTGAGAGAGACGAGACGACCCGGAAAACTAAATAAATATACGAAGCAGGATAGTGTAGAGAAGAACAGACAAAACGGCAAAAGTATGTTGGGGAAACGTTTCGGTTTTTCTTACGTGCACGCACGCGCTACTTTTTCTTTTCTTTTCCAAAATCAGTAGTACTACCAATTTTGTGATAACTTGGAAAATTACAAATTTTAATATGTTTATTTTTTTAAACATATGAGATATTGCTTGTCAAATGAAAATTGTTGTAATTATCTTTAAGAATTTATCTTGATAACACACTCACTAATATTTTTTTATTGTTTGAAAATCAAATTAGACATCTCCTTAATTCAGCTCAGTTGATAATGGTAAGAATATAGAATTGCAATAACGTGAGTTAAAACTTCGATACTTCACTTATTCATATTTAAATGATAAATGTTGATCATTAAACTATTTGACTAAAAAAAATTTAATTTGAATTTAATTGAAATATTTTGACAGTGTAAAGATTTTTTACACTGTCAGTGAATCACAACCATTGATAAGTATAAAAGGTTTGACTTTTAAAATAATACAATTGGATGTTCATGATGTAATGATGGTGTAAAAAATTTTACACTGACGCTGTATATCAATTAAACTCGTTAAATTTATGCAGAGGCTACTCGGTTTGGTGTAATCTATTATAATATAGTCTCATTTTTATTTTTCTCCTTCATTGTATTTTAATTTGGTTAGTTATTTGTAGGGGTGGCAAAGTGGGCGGCCCGCCCCGTTTAGGCCCGCCCCATTTAAGCCCGTCCAAAAGCGGGGTGGGGCGGGGCGGGCCTACTTAGGTGTCCGAGCTCAAAAGTCATGCCCGCCCCGTTTACTAACGAGTTGGCGGGTTGGCGGGCCGGCCCGCCAATTTTTATTTATTTATTTATTTTATAATTTGATTTACAACATAATTTACAAAAAAATTAATTATAACCAAAAAGGTTGATAAAATATATTTTTAAAAAACGCACAATAAAACTTCAACATATCTTAAGTCCAATCAGTTCAAAAAATAAAACAAATAAAGATCAATTATAACAAAAAAATAACGAAATAAACTCAACCACAGTAAAAAAGCGTATCAAAATAAATAAATAATACATATCACTTTAATCTTATTTAAAAACTAACTACTAAAAAACTCAATTAAGCATTTACATAAAATAGACAGGGATAACAATTACACCGCATAATACATCACGGTGCATAAAATAGTACTGCATAGAATATCAACACCTAACTTTCTCACTAATTACTTCATATAAACTTTTATATTAACCGATTCCTTAATAGTTAAATCTAAAATTTGTCACACTTATAGACTCATCAAATTCCTCCTTTTCTTAAAATCAACATCTATTTATAAAGAAAACATGTGAACTAATGTATTAACAACGTAATAATTATGCATGTTATACAACTTTTCTTTTATTTCAAGTTTTTCCAATCAACACATGTATTAGAAAGTTATAGAAAGAACGTTACAATTATAATTCAATTTGTATGTATAATAATTTAGAATACAATTCAATCAATATAATTCTAAGAGAAGAGTGTTATTTTTATAGTTAAAGTTGTTTTAATTCTAAATAAAAAATAATCTTTTTAACAAAAAGCCCGCGGGCAAAACCCGCCCCGCCCCGCCTCGGCCCGGTTTTTTAAGCGGGTTAGGCGGGCCGGGCCTACTTAAGGTACCGAGCCGAAAACCTCAGCCCAGCCCGCCCAAAATGGCGGGTCAAACGGACCGCCCCGGCGGGCCTGACCCGTTTTGCCACCCCTAGTTATTTGTAACAATTTGTTATAAGGGGTGTACAATTCTATCAAATTTAGTCAAATCGATCAAAAAAGTGGATTGATTCAGGTTATTAGGTCAACATGATTTTCAAAAATAAATAAAAAATTATTTAAAATAATTTGGTTTTGAATAAACTCGGACCCAATTTAGAAACCTCGTCAACTTACTCAATCCATAAATTTTACCACTGATTATTAGATATTTTTATTTTTTTTAGGTCTCTTAATGAATTGATATATAAAATAATATTAATATTTTTATTATTTAAGTTTGGTTGAAGATATTAATATTAAAGTTATGACTTATTTTTGAATTGTGGAGGATATTTAGACAATGTTCACTACTAAAAAAAAATCTTAAATAGTGACGGGAGTCGGGGACGGATAATTTTTAATCTCTGATAGAGAGGGAATTTGAGACGGAAATTGACCATTTGAGACCGATATAAAATATTTGACATGGGTGACGGAATTTAGAGACGGATGACGTCGTCTCCAAAAATATCCGTCTCAAATTCGGTCTCCAAAAAATAAGATATTGTTTTTTATTATTTGACATTTACTCAGAGACGGATGGTAGAGACAGAAATCATTTATGGTCAATTAACATTCGTCTCTGATTCCGTCTCTGACCAAAAAATGTTTAGAGACTGATTTTATCCGTCTCTAACATATAAAATTTCAAATAAAAAACATAATATGCGTGGGGTCAGAGTTCTATCTCCATGATGATTTTTTTCTTAAATATTTCATCCAATAATTTAAAATTGGTCGAACTGGTCGGTTTAACTTATTGGATTAAGAACCTGCTGATTTTTAAAATTGTGAACCTATTATTATATACTATGAAATTTAATTTCATATTATAAATTTAAATTTTTTTTTGGAAAAGGAAGAGCTGAAGCCCAAAGAAAGGAAAACAACTACATTAAGATTAGACGGGGAATAGACTTTCCAAATAAATCATTATTTAACAATCTCCTAAGAAAAGTAGGACACGAATCAAACTGTAAGAACTTTCCCTGAAGATTAATTCCATGTTTAGCTAAAGCGTCAGCGCACATATTTACCTCCCAATAGCAATGCTGAAGAGTAATCTCTTTGACATGCTTTTGTAACAATTCAACTATAGATTTAATCGGTTGAATCAATTTAATATTAAACCAAAAATTTTATCGGTTTGATTTCCGATCCGTTTTTAAAATATCAATTTCATAAACATGATAATATTTCAAAGTAAAATAAAGAATAAAATGTTGGGGTCTCGTTAAAAGAAAAAAAGATAATATTTCAAGTAAAATAAAGAATAAAATGTTGGGGTCTTGTTAAAAAAAAATTATAATGTTTAAAAATAAAGGAAAGAATAAAAATGCCAATTATTCGTATTAGTGTGACATTTATTTACAATTATTCGTATATGAAATATAATTATTTGTATAAAATTAAAAATAAAAAATTTTAGAATACATTAATTTCTCCCTCTCATAATCATTGAAGTAACCCTAAGGCTCAAAACTTTCCCTCATTCTTGTTTCGTGAAATTTCAAGTTACTCTAAAAATTAAAAGAACAAAATCCTAAACACTTTCCTCTTCACGTTTTCATGCCATCTATACCGTCACCCTTGCTGATTTTTGGTTGCAGAAACGATTCCTCTTCTTCAGCTTGCAAGCCTCCAAATCTTGGTAATACATCGATTCAACTTTTGTTCTAATAGTTTCATCTGAATTCCTTTCCCATGAGGTCTTTCTTACTAATCTAAGTCATTTCATCTCATGTCTCAGATTCGTTCCTTTTCGTTATTTATTAAGGTTGAGGATAGTTTATTTTTCTTCAATTTCAATTTTGTTTATATCCCTTACTTATAGGTTTAATACTCATTTCAGCAAGCTTGAAACAAAGAGATTTGTGGATTTAAAAGGACATAATCCCAAAACAAACAAAAAAGGTTTATTCTCAATTTTATTTATTTCACAAATTACTTTAACCTTTATTGTATATTGGTTACTGGTTTTTAATAATTCTGCACATATGAGTTAGAATTTAATATTAGTGTTCTTAGTTAAAGATTAATAATATTTTCTTTATTGTATATTGGTTACTGGTTTTTTATAATTCTGCACATATGAGTTAGAATTTAATAGGGAAATGCTTAATAGCACGACATACATTTCGTGAGTTTCTCACGAATGAACAGACTAGTTATTCTTATCAATGTTATGTAGTTTCTTTAATTTTTTCATATTAATTTAATGTATATGTTGGTTATTGTTTTAGAGGGTGGAATTGCATAGGGAACCAACATGTTTTGAGCTTTACCAACGACTTCATAGGCCTAAAGGGAAGGCCAAATGAGTGGTTTAATGAAGAACAGGCTAAAATAACTGTATGTATTCATTACTTTTATTTAAATCATTTATAAATATAAATAAATACTAATTGTCTATTTTTTTAGGAAATGTACCAAACTCAAATGTTTGAGAAAAACTCACAAAGTGGTGAGGGTAGCAGCGAGCAATCTACCCAACAATCTGATAACAATATATACATGAAAGTTGTAGGAGGCATTAACAAGAAAAGCCACATATTTTGATTAGGATCTCAAGCTGTTACTATCAAAGAATCTTTAAAATCATCTTTTATACCTAGTGATATGTCTTCAGATAAAGTTGCTTCTATGGAGGCTAAGATTGAAGCGTTAACTGCCGAACTTGAGCAAAAGAATCTTGAACAAGAAATGCTAAAACAAAAGATTGGAGCGAATGTTTGAAAGAATTATGTCTAATATTAATCAAAACTCTCCACTTGAACCAGAACCAAAAGGAGAAGGTGATAATGAAAATATTGAGATGGGTGATGGTGAACTTTAGTCTTATTTACTTTGATTTTTTTTAGATCAAATATATGGTCTTTAATATTTTGGACATGTTAAAGTTTAATATCATGGAATGCTTTACTTAATGAATTGTAAGCACAACATGCATTTTGAATATGAATTTTAGTCTTAGTTATTTGATATTTGTTAGATCAAATATATGATCTTTTCATATTTTGAGTATGTTAAAGTTTAATATCATATAATGGTTTTACTTAATGATATGTAAGCACATGTAGGGATAAATTAAATTTATGTCTATGACGTTTTTTATTTAAGTGTATCAAAAAATAATCCAAAATTTTTAGTATAGATATTCAAATAAAAATAAACAATAATATTTTATTAGAGACGGAATTGTAAGTGTTTGAGATGGAATAGTGGAGAAAAAAGTACCAAGTTTAGAGACGGTTATCTTCGTCTCTGATAGAGACGAACTTAAATAAAAGATATAGGTGCAGGAATTGGATCACCGGAGACGGAAAAAATTCGTCTCTGGTCAGAGACAGGACCAAATTTTCGTCTCTAAACACTTTGAGACGAATTACTACAGATGTTGATCTGTCTCGAATTCTGTCTCTAACATGCTCAGTGACATATTTTTTATGTTTTAGAGACAAATTTGCCCCGTCTCTATATTCAATTTTTCTAGTAGTGGTTCTTGGCTTTTTTTTTTTGTAATTTAATAAGTGATGACTTTGATGTGTTTATACTTGATTGCTTCAATTTTAAGTTTTTGAACATTTTCTATCTTGTTAGTCATCAATTTAAATTATTTAGCATGTTAAACTTTAACTATTTTAATGCTAATGCTAGTAAATTCTAAGTATTTTATGTAATTTTAAATATTACCGTAATACAACTTTGATTATGACATTGGCTGTTAAGACAATAGTGGTAATAGACTAAACTATTTTGTAAGAAAAAAATAGTTTGACCTTTTTAAAAAAAGAATATGACACGTCATTTATAATTATATAAGAAAAAATGAAAAATATGGGTAACCCACAATTCAACCCACAAATTTATTGTTTTATCCAAACCAATTCGATAATGTTGTGGTGGTTATTTTACCCCACCCAAACCGATATACTTTATATGGTTTGGATTCTAGTTTTGACTAAACCCACCCCAAACCGACCTATGTACACCGCTAACTTGTTAGAGATTTTTCCTCTAACTAACTTTAGTCCATTATGCCTATAAATTAACACTAAGCTCAGCTTGTATTTTTCAAGGATTAAATTAATATTTCTTCTATTTTTTGTCTTTTTCTTTTAAGTTTATTTGATTCTACCATTATAAAAAAATTATCTTTAGTTAGGCAAATATAAACATGATATTAGAGAGAAAGATTACTCTGATATCTCCTATCTTCTTTATCCATAAGTATTGCTTTCTTATTGGCTCAACATATTCCATCCTTATCCTCATTTTTCTTTCTTGCAGTTTATTTGATCATATTGTCTCATTTGATCACATTTTTTCTCTATCTAGCTTTTCTCTCTTAATCTTTCTTCTTCGTCTTCATCTTCTTCAACAATGGCCATCATTGATGGTGCCATCTAAAATTATTCCCCGTCTCCACCCATTACACCACTTACAACATTTAACCCAACATGAACCGATCCATTTTCCACCACTTTCGACCCCCAAACTATCTCATATTCAAACAAAAACCCTAATCACAAATACCAAAATGACATGTTGAATCCTTTCTTCTTGGAGCCTAATGATAGCTTGTATCTAGCCCTTATTTCACCATCCTTGAATAATTCTAGCTACCATTCTTGGTCCTATTTCGTTAAAGTAGCTCTTCAATCTAAAAAAAAATTAGGGGTCATATATGGAACATTAATACTCCAACCACTTCCAATTGCACACAAAGTACATGGGATCTTTGTAACACAATGGTGATGTCATGGATCACAAGTCCTATATAAAGTGAAATATCAAAAGACTCTCTTATGAATGTACACAAATTTTGAAATCTTGCAAGAACTTTGCGAAATATACCATCAAGGTGATGTATTATGCATTTCCAAACTCCAAGAAAAAATCTACTCTCTCACACAAGGTGAGAACAACACCATACAATACTTTACCAACCTTAAAAATATTTAGCAGGAGTTTGGTAGTTTTAGGCCTCTCCCTACTTGCACATACATTGTTAGTCACCTACAACTATCAACTTCTTCTTAACACCAAAGTTAACATGGAGAGTGATTATGTCATTGGATTCCCTAAGGAATTTAATATACAATATGCTCATGTGAGATCCTAAATAATGTTCATGCATCATCTTTCTTCCATCAACGAAGTTTTTCTTTACTAATTCACCAGCAACATGAACAACTCTACCATCTCAACAAAGAAAACATCGTTGCTCACATTAACAAAACCCAAATTCAAGGAGGACCCATAGATAATGGTTCAAGAAACTTTGTAGATGGAAGAGGATGGGGTATAAAAAAATTCTCCCATTACAACAAGCCATATCACATTATAGAGGTGTGCTATAAGAAACATGGGTTTCCCTGTATATGAAAAAAATCCAGAATAGCTCAAGTTTCACACGAAGACAATGATCCTGATGAGTCCCAACATACCTCTGCTGAAGACACTTCTCAACAAACATATCACATCAACTTCATGTCGAACAAAAAAAAGCTCTCCTTACTCTTCTTCAACATAATTCACCATTTCCATCCTCAAACATACATCATCTTCCCTCCAACTACGACATTATGCAAGGTAATTTGTATCTATTAACTCTTTTCATGATCACACTAGACCTAATTGGATTCTAGAAATTTGGATCACTGAACATGTGTTCCATTCTACGACATATCCACATCCGGCTTCCAAATGGATCCACCATTTGCACTAGTTTTTGCATTGTTAATTTTGACAATAACTTCTACTTAACTTATGTGCTTTATATACCTAAATTTTTAAAACTAATATATGTACCTAAACTAACTCACCACCTTAATTGCA
This sequence comes from Vicia villosa, assembly GCF_029867415.1. Lineage (NCBI taxonomy): Eukaryota > Viridiplantae > Streptophyta > Magnoliopsida > Fabales > Fabaceae > Vicia > Vicia villosa. The sequence goes on along the minus strand of NC_081180.1, from coordinate 127,199,889 downwards.
AATTAAATATTTCCTCTTTTGATTGTATCATAATAAGGAACCATACCTTGATGAAGATTGGTGCAATTAAGCTCTATAATGTCTTATACATGTTCACCTATCATACCATCCCTAATAATATTGATAACCCTAGTGTTAATACCCCTGTTATAAACATTCGTAATATGTGGCATAGGCATCTAGACCACCCATGTAATAACATTATTGTTACCATCAATAAAATATTTTCTTTATGTAATTTTTGTGGGCTTATTGAACCCTGTGATACATGTTATTTTGTTAAACATAAAAGACCTCCCTTTTAGGACAACAAATCTAAATATATGTCTTGTTTTAATTTAATTAGCATGGACATATGGAGTCCTTTTCCTATCCTTTTTTTGAACATATCCTTTGTTGCTTATTTCCAGACATAATTTCAAGCTAAAATCAAGTGTATAAGGTCTGACAAATGGCCCTGAGTTCATTTTTAAAAGTTTTTATATGAGTCATAAAATCTATCATCAAATCTCATGCATTGACACACCTCAAAAAAAAGGCTTGGTTGAAAGAAAACACAAACACCTTTTAAGTGTGCTCTTCTTTTTTAATCCAAACTCCCAAAAAAATTGGGTTCATGCACTTTCCCAATTTTTTCACATTATAAATAAATTGTTTTTCAAGTTATTATCCTTTCGTTCTCATTTTCAATTACTTTACAATACCCAATCCGACTATGTTGCCATGAATGTTTTTGGTTTCCTAGTTTTCACATGTAGACCTAAAAGACATAGAACGAAACTTGATCATAGATCTAAAAAATGAGTTTACTTTAGCCTTAAAAATGGTTTAAAGGTCACATTTTGTATGACCTTCATAATAAACAAGTCTTAATCTCTAGGGACATCATTTTTTTAAACATTGACCCCTACCACACTTCTTCAACCCATTCTACCAATACACCTAGACCTATTTCTCATCCTACTACTGGATTTTCCTTATATTACCTAAACAATCTTGTACCATTGATAAATGCCAAAATATCATTATTTTGACTATATATTTGTGGCACTTATTGATTTTATTCTTTCTATTTTTATAATAAAATCTCAACTTTTATGTAAATATTAGTATACTTGAGTTTTGATTAGTTTTATGTACCGTTTGATAGTTTTTCCTTTATTTTATAGGTATTGATGCATATCGGAGCCTCGAGAAATAAAGTGTCGAAGGCACGACTTCAAATACACAATTTTGAAGCAATAATGAGAAATTTCTGCAGAAGCTCGCTAAGCCAAGTTGTAGCATGCTTAGAGATTCAATAACAGAGGAATAGCATTATTAATAAGCTCTCTTAACGCGGTCAGCTCGCTAAGAAATGTCTCTTATAAAGTACTAGATATTTAGGAATAAAGTGTAAACTCGCTTAGCGAGACTGTGCAAATTTTATTTATATTTTCTTCATTTGTAACATTTTAGGTTATGCTTTTTGGGGGAATTTTTACCCAAACTCCATCAATATCATTCTTAGGTTAGGTTATATTAGGTTAGAAAACAACTAGGGAGCTTGCATCTGGGTAATTAGAGGTGGATTGATCGTCGATCGAAGTTGACAAACTGGGAGATTTTCGGTTCATTTCTCTTCTTCTTTGTGTATTATTATTAGTTAGGTTTTGTTATATTTAATCTGCTTTACAAATCTTTGTCGATTGTTGTCTTGGATTTTTTTTCTCTGTGCTTGGGGTTTTGGGTTGCTATAGACATATACTGCTCGATTCCTTATCTAGGATGATTATCTGTTAGTTCCTAAACTCTAGAGATTGATTTATAGCTAACATTCACTTGGGTATATGTGCTTAATGCCTCTATGTTGGTTGTGTTATGTTAGAGATCGTCGGCGTGAGCAACACGATTGTCTTGGGTGTTGTCGAGGTGTGATGAGAGATCGCTGCTGAGATGATACAATGTGGTTGATACATGATGACATTGACGAGTATCGTAGGTTAAGTATAAATGGTCGATAAGTTTAAGTTTGTGACCAGTGAGTATGTTTGCATGCTTGATAAGTTAATTATATCCGAAGAATGTATTTATTTTTTGTTTATATCTTTTTATTTTCTGCTTTTACTTTCAATCCATTCAAACCTAAGCTCAAAAACATCGAAATCGTTGAATGGAATTCTAACAACCATCTTTGTGGACACGATAGTTCCAAGAATAATACTTCCAAAATTTTTATTACTTGCCGCTTCAACAACCATCTCCAACTCATCCCAATTGTCACCCTCTGATCCCATCACTACCCTATCCTACATCTAGCCAAATTGAACCTGTAATTCATTCACTTGTCCCCATCAATACACTACTCACCCAACACAACATATATCATACCCAACCATTCCCACCAACCCTTCACCCACCCCTTCCAATACTACCACCCTACCAACTCAACATGTATCCAATGTTCTCCTAACCTCTTACTTACCTCCAAGACTACCAATGTTGTGTAATTAAAGGTACTACCCTCCTTTACCTATTGCAAATTCAAGCAACACTCTTTATCCCTTATCTCATGAATTTCTATCTTACACTAATTTATTTACCACACATAAATTTTTTTAATTTAAAAATATCAACTATTCATGAACTTACTTCTTATTCCGCTGCCATAATTGACCCTGATTGGTAACATGTTGTCAACAATGAACTTAAATCCATAATTGACATCAATACGTGAGATTAAACTATCCTTCCGGCAAACAAAAAAATCCATTGGTTGTAAATGAATATCCAAACTGAAATTTTTAACAAATGGTAAAATAGAAAGATACATGTCATGCCTTGTTGCTAAAGGATATAATAAAATAGAATGCATAGACTATTTAAAAACATTTAGCTACATTATTAAAATGACAATCATTAGACTTCTCTTATCTATAACATCATTCCAAAATTGACACCTTCACTAATGGACATTAATATTGTCTTTTTACATGGTGACCTAGATAAGGAAGTTTAAATTAAATGTCCATATGGTATATATGTTCCTGATAAAAGTTTTGTATGCAATCTTAATAAGTTCATGCAGGTAACAACATCACAGACATCAATCATATCAAGTTAGTTATATACCACTAGTTCAATATCAAAGACTTGGGAAATCTCAAATATTTCCTTGGATTTGAGATTGTAGGTCTTCCTTGGGTAGATCTCTTTGTCATCGCAAATACAACTTGGATCTACTTCAGTATGTAGGGTTACTAGTAGTCAAACATGATTATACCCTAATCGACCGAGACCACAAGCTATACATTGACAATAATCCACCTCTGTATGATCCAACCCAATTCAAAAGTCTCATAGGTAAGATTTTATATTTAACACATTCACATTCTGATATAGGTTATTCTATTTATATGGTAAGTTAATGCTTGTCAAAGCCAACAACTACTCATATGAAAGTGACCACAAAAGTTATAAGATATATCAAGAATGTACTTGCTCTAGAATTATTATTCAAAGTTGACTCTAACCTCAAACTCACATGGTTCATATGTTCTGATTGGGGCGCATATCTAACTACCATAATATTAACCATTGGTTTCAATTAGAACCTTCCTTAAAAGTTGGAAAAGTAAAAAAATTACAATTTTTCTCAAGATCCTCCCCCAAAGTTAAGTAAAGAGCTCTTGCTAACACTTCGTGTGAAGCCTAATGGTTACTTTATCTACTGAATGATTTTTTTATCCTTCATCCTTAGTCCATAAGCATTTTCTACGATAATTGAAACACAATTCACATTGCTTCCAACTCAGTCTTCCACGAACAGACAAAACTCATAGAAATGGATTCTTACCTTGTACGCGACAAAATACAAGAAAATATCATTCATCCCATTCTCGTTGACTCTAAAAACTAAACTACAGACTTATTCACCAAGCCCCTTCGTCTTGACCCTTTCTCTTATTGGAATGCTTGACATCCATTCAATTTGCAACTTTCGCGCTTTTGGACATCAAAAAACCTCCAACAATAACATTTAGTGACAACTTAGGTTGTTATTGAAGACCATTTCTAAGAATGTGTATTTTCATGAGTTCGTAAAAACCCTGGTTTGGACATCATCTCATCATAGACTTATACATTTACCATGCTTCACATAGAGTTTCTGTTTCGCCTTAGGAAAACACTGTGAATATAGTCTTTGCTTCCATGAATTTGTGATGAGGAAAAAATCTACCTAAAAATTTTCCTCCAATAAGTTCCAATTTGTCATCATCGATGTGGATTGGTCAAAATACCACTCTTTTTCTTTTCCAATCAGTGAGTGTTGAAAAAATCGTAGGAATATAGCCTATTCCTCATCTTCTAACGCTCCTAGCATACCAGCAATCTCGTTGAATTTTTGTGTTTATACAGGTCTTTGTTGTTTCTGTGTTGGCAGCAATTTTGGCAAAACATTCTGATCAGGAAATGTTATGAAGAGTTCTGTGACATGTGACCAAAACATCATAGAAGATTTTAAATGATGTCAAAGAAGATGTCTTAACATTGTTAGCTAAAATTGTACTGTGATTTAGTTTATGTTTTAAGTTTTTATCAGGTGGAGGAAATTTCTGCGCAAACTCAGGAGGAGTCTTGTCACGGACTGTTCCAATAATATTGGAGTAATCCTGTCCTGGTTTGATGGAATTATTTGTGGGAAGCCCTAAAACGTTTTGCTCTTGGCCCAAGCCCAAGTTTTCCGCTGCTGCTACTTTATAAAGTCTGACATAAATCCTACTTGTGCCGCAACTCAAGAATTGAAGAGTGTGTGTTTATCGTGTTTAGTCTTGAGTCTGTTGTTAATTGTAATCCTCTCTTATATTGTTTTGATATTAGAGTTGGAGTATTTTAGTTGAGTTGTGATTTGTCAATTATCAATAAGCTTCTAAGCAAGAGATGGTTGTGTGTTCTTGAAGAGTGTCTTCTACAGTTGTTTAATTGTGTCGTTTATCACTGGTTGTGATTGAAGGGATTTGAGGAGGGCCTCATATCTAGGTGAGTCTTAGGTAGAAGTCATAGGAAGGGTAGTGATTAAGTGAGAAATTGTAAACTGGAGGTTGTTTAGCTTCAAATTGATACTATCGTATATTGATTTCATCCCTGGCTTGGTAGCCCCTATAGTCGGTGTGTTTGTCACCGAACTGGGTAAACACTTTCTTGTGTATGTTTATTTCTTTATGTTATTATTGTTGTTGTATTATCATGTTCCATAGTGGCTAGTTTTTCCGATATTTGTGTCGTGACATCTCCTTCGACATTACATATCTGATACCAGAATTTCAATTGGTATCAGAGCAGGCATCCTGCTCTGTATTTGGGTGAGATTTAGTGAAGATATTTTTTGGTGTTATGGACAAGGAAGGAGGATTTGTGAATAGACCACCTGTTTTGAATGGAAGCGATTATGATTACTAGAAACCACACATGGTGGCCTTCTTAAAATAATTGGACAGCAGGGCTTAGAAAGTTGTCTTGAAAGGTTGGAAGCATCCTATCATTATGGGAGCATATAAACAACCCACTTCTGAGTTAAAGCCTGAAGAAGATTGGAATAAAGAAAATGATGAATTAGCTCTTGGAAATTCTAAAGCCTTGAATGCTATATTCATTGGAATTGGCAAGAACATTTTTCGATTGGTGAACACATGTGAAGTACCTAAATATGCCTGGGAAATTCTCAAAACTACTCATGAAGGCACATCCAAAGTGAAGATGTCTAGACTTCAGTTGCTCACCACTCAATTTGAGAATCTGAAGATGAAGGATGATGAAAGTATTCATTACTTTCACATGAATATCCTTGATATTGCAAATGTATCCAGTGCATTAGGAGAAAATATGTCTGAAGACAAACTGGTGAGAAGGATGCTCAGGTCTCTTCCCAAGAGATTTAACATGAAGGTGACTGCCATAGAGGAAGATCAAGAAATCAACAAGTTGATGTTGAGGCAGTTGATTTCGAAACCCCTGTTACCATGGACGCCCTCCTCTTTAAGGCTCAGGCGTACGTTCAATACGAGGAAAAAGAAATAGCCAACACTTCCTGGGATTTGAGACACAAAGAGAATGCAAAGTCCTCTAGGCCCAACGACTCCTCCGCATCTTGCCAGGGAGGAGAGAAAAAGAAAGAAGAAATATCTTATGACTCTCGGAAATAAAAGGGATCACCTGGCCGTTTCCACGAGTGCACGCCACTAACCGCCTCACGTGAAAAAATCTTTTACGAATGCGCCAACTCAGAGTCCCGTCAGGTCGGGATTCGCTTTCCCCGACAAACGCCAGCAAAACCAAACGCAGATAAAAATAAAACTTAATACCACCAAAGACTTCATCCACCTCAAGGATGTCATCGAGATCCTGATCCGAGATGGCCATCTCTAACAGTACACGAAGAAAAGGGATGATGCTCGACAGGATCCCCGAGAAACAAAACAACGTCGATGAGGAAAACCCCTCTCTGATGATGTCAGCATGCCTGTGGCCTTGAGCATTACGCGACCAGAGGACTTCTATATCCCAGACAAAGTCGCGTTCTCCCTATACCTTGTGGCACACATCTCCTGGGAGAACTTTCCCTCCGCCATGGTCATATCGGGCTGGGGAAGAAGCAAGATGACCGTGGGAAAGAAAAAAGTACATGGAAAAGATTACCTGGTTCATTGTTAACAAAACTACTCCAGTCCACCCCTGACAAGGTGATTTACCTCAACTGAGGATTTAATCCACTAATCAAACTGATTACAATGGTTCTCCACTTAGAACTCTCTCTAAGTCTTCTAGAGTATTCTGATCACAACTTGATCACTCTAGGAATTCCTTTTACAATTAATGTAAAATAAATATTACAAGAGTTTAATTTGCTTCTAAGAAATCTGTAATCACCAAGTGATATTTCTCTTAAGTTCTAGTTCTTAACACTCACTAAGATATTACAAAGTTGTGAAGTTGAAGATGAAGTTCTTCTTTGCTTTGTTTGATTTCAGTTTGACAGGGTTTTGGTTCTTTTTCGCAAGAGTGTCGTTGCTGCTTCTGAATCAGAACTTCTATATATATGCGCTAAGGCAAAGTGACCGTTGGGAGCATTTAATGCTTTGCATGAATAGTACAACGCTGCATTTAATGTTTCACTCTTTTGTCAACTACCTCGAGCCATGCTTCAGCTGCTTTTTACTGACTTTGCCTTTTGTAGCTTCTAACGTTCTTTTTGTCAGTCAGAGATTTGACGTTATAGCCTTTTCATCTTGTACTTTCTTTTAGACTCAGATTTTGTAGATTAACATTTGAATATCAAAGTCTTCAGCTTTGGTGCAGATGCAACTTTTGTCTTCAAACTTTGAAGTGCTTTGAGCGTGATACAATCAGAGCTTCAGAGCTTTGCTTCTGACTGCCATCTTCTGATGCTTTCCAGATCATGTTTTGAATCTTCAAGACCATCTTTTAATGTCTGAACAGAGCATGTTCTGATGAAACCATCCAGAACTTCTGGGTCAGTGCTTCTGAACGCTGATTTGTGCATACTCTTTTATACTTTTCGTTAAATGGAAAACGTGAATAATTAGAGTACCACATTGTCTTATACAAAATTCATACTTAATGTTATCATCAAAACTAAGAATATTGATCAGAACATTTCTTGTTCTAACACTCTCAACGTTTATTGAAAACTTTCAAGATCAATTCTTGGGGAGAGGAGCAGGTCCTTTTATTTTGACTGAACCTCTATAATTCTTGGTGTTCCTATTTTCCCTTAATTTTTTTAATTTCTACAATTTATTTTCTTCTTTTTATTTTTCGTTGCTAAGTTTTCCAAGATGTTTTTAAACTCTAATTTTTTTCCCAAAGATTTTCAAAATCACCTTTTTTGAACCATACAATTCACCCCCCCCCCCCCCTTTTGTGTGAAGTCGCAAATCCAACAGTAATGATAGACACCTTTTGATATCAAGCCACACCATGAAAATAAGTTTTAGGTTGCAAAGCAAAAACAAGCATTAAGATAAAAGAGTCATCTATATTACAACAAGAGTATATTTATATAGAATGACATGACCTATTTAGTACATGAATATAATGACTACATCAAACCCCAACAATAGAAATTTTAGTTATACTTACACATTGTTAGCATAACAGCTAGTCTTTCTAGGGAAGTTAACTTCGGAAACGATATCTACCCTATCACCTAAGCAGCGTGTAACACCTCAAATTCTACCCAAAATTATAATGCAAAAATCAGAGTATTTTAAAAATTATCAACAAGCATTTGGGATATCACATTTACTTCATATAAACAACACATAATTAGATACGCAACACTTCAATCTCAGAGGATCAAAAACGACTTATATATGTTAATGTCGTGATTTATGTAATTGGCATTTATGTTTGGCTAAAACATAGAAGCAGCAATATGTAATAGAATGTATAAGTCTTGCAAATATAAAAGAACAAAATAGGTACAAAAGCAAGATGTTATATGGAATGTCATGACATCAACTCATGACATCGCGCCTGCAGAACTGGAACATGAAGATTCAGTCTGATACTCAACAGATACAGAATATTCTATAGAATATTATGTAATCCTATGTGGCGCAGATTTAAAGGTCAAAAGAATCAAGTCAGAATATTGAAGAATCAAATCAGAATATTGAAGATTCAGCAGTTTCTAATTTAGGAGATAAATTAGGAAACTTATGATTGAAGACCTTTCTTTTAGCAGAAGATATCTGCTGATTTGTAACAGCTAGTAATGCTGCGATTGTGAGCCCAAGTCCAATTGGGAATAGGTTATAAATAGGAAGTTTTGTAACCTAGTTAAAAAAAGCAAGACGAGTATTGAAAAGATGTAAACATTAGGGTTTGTTAAGGTAGACCACTCGAATCCTTTAGATAAGAGTTTAGATAGTTGTTTCTTGATCAAAGCTTTTAAGCAAGATCAAGTAAGTTTTTCTGGTTGATTGTTTAAATAGCTGTTACAGGGTTGTAACAGTTAGGTATCACTAGGGAGTGAGTGTAACACCCGGTATTTAATTAATTATTTAATTAAATACTTTCAAATTATTTCGAATTTAATTATTGAATTTGTGGAGTGTTGAGAATTGTTGACATGGGTTTTTATGATTAATTAGTTGATTAATTAATTGATTAAGTTGTAGAAATAGTATTGAAGAAATACTAAATTTACTATATGGACTTAATTAAGTGATGGTGGTAGTAAAACGTGGGGTGTGAATGTTAGGCCCAATAGATTTAATGAAATTAGGTTAAGATAAGGATTAGGCTAATTAGAAGAGAAAAAGTCTTGGGGAATTGGTCATGGGAAGTTATAGAGAAGAGAGAAAATAGGAGAGAAATTCATTCCCGTTTTTCTTGCAGCAGTCTCACTAAATCGAAGATCCCCGATTCGTTAACCATTGGATCGTCGCCAAATTTTGTGGGTAGGTTCGCAACACCTATAGCTAACTTTTGACCGTTGGGATCTTCAAAATAAGGTCTGAGTTGTGAGATATGATCATCGCACTGTAGCTGCATATTTGGGAAAATTTTCAGCTTTTTATTCGGATTAAAAGAGGCAATGTTTGGGAGCTAAGGCTAGATGGCTTCGATCAGTAGAATTGTAGAATGGACTCCGAATACAAGGTAAGGGGTGGGGTTCTAACTCTATAACCGGACTCATGATGAATGATATGTGGGGGTTAAATTCGTAGGAAATTATTCCTGATTATTTGTTGTGATTCTGTCGTGTTGATTCGAAGAAATTAGTTGTTGTTGTGGTGATAATTGTTGTTGTTTTATGTGAAGTTGAAGGATGTTTCAGTGACGATGTATACCTCTATTTATTAGTATAGCGACGATATAGGCTTATGCCTTTGTGACGGTGATGTTGTTTTGTTTGTTGTGTGTGTTTGTTGCATTCATATACATATGCATTTTGGTGACGGCCAAGATTGGCAAATTAGCGACGAAGGCTTATGCCTTGATGCCTCAGTTTAACTGGCAATTGGCGATGGGGGCTGAAGCCCTGGGTACCACATGCATGTGCAGTTGTAGAGTCTCATTATATGTGGCATAAGTGTGATTTAATTGTGATGTGATGTGACTTGAGTTGTTGTTAAATTGTGATAATGTGGGGTTGTAATTATAAATTGTTACACTAATGACGTGTTGTGACAGGTATTGTCTGGAAGATGAGAAATAGTTGTTATAACTATTAATATGTTGTTGTTATTGATCTTTGTTAATTATATCTGTTCAGGTTAATTGTTATTACAAATGTTGTCTGAAAGCTGTAACGTGATAATTTCGTATGATTAAATTCTAATATATTGCTTATCATGCGTTTGTTTATATTGGTAGATATCTCACCCTTTCTGAATGATGTTTCCCTACCATGGGAAATTGACAGGTACTCAAGATAGCGGTGGAAGTTTGAAGTGATTTTATGAAGTCTTTAGTTGCTGTTAGTCGAGTTGGTGTCTTGCTCTGATACGTAGCACTCGGGGGGATAAAACGATTGTTTTATTTATTAATTCTTTTGCTGAATTTTTATATGGTTTTGGTTTAAATTGTAACTTAAAGTTACCGTGCAATGATGCTACGACTTGATTTGAATAGTTATGAAGTTTGTTGATTCCGCTGCGAGTTAATTATTGAATTTAAACAAAGTGATTTTTAGTAATGATTTGATTATCATTTTAAATTCTTGTGCTATGTATCTATATGAAGGCAAATAAGCCGTAACTGTTTTTGAAATGACGAATATGTGATACCTCAAATGAACTTGTTTGGAATTTATACTCTGATTTTCCGTATAATTTATCGGGTAGATTTGGGGTGTTACATTAGTGGTATCAGAGCAGGTCGGTCCGTCCGGCCAGAGTCGTTTAATTGTTGTTTATCCCTTAGTACGCGACAAGTGCGTATAACACTGTCGGTACTTGTTGCTTTCTGGTTGTTGCAGGAATTAGTTTGAGCGAAGTGGGGGAGAAGCTTTGCTTCTCGGATGTGGTTCAGTTGCAAGTTCGCAAAGAGGATTGTTGTCTTGGTGTTTCGGAAACTGAATTTCGGCGAAAGAATGTGTCTCTCGAGTTATAAAAAGTTTGGGAGTGAGGAGATATGTTAAGAGTTGTTTGGAATATGTTTAAGTTGAAGAAAAATGAGTTTTTGAGTGGAAATTCCGTAAGCAAAACGCAAGCAATTGCTGAATTTTTTGTGAAACTTCAAAAATTCATAACTTGAGTTCTGGACATCCGATTTGAGTCCCGTTTGAAGCGTTGGAAAGCTAACGAGATAAAATTTATTTTAAAAATGGTTTCAGAAGCTGTAATAGACTTATTTATAACAGGATGATGTTGGAAAGAGATGGAATTTGCGGTTACGCTTGTCCTTGGAACTGGACTTGTTTGTTGGTGTCGCACAGGACGTCAGCGTCAAAGTTGAGTGAATTTAAGGAGTAATTAATAGGTTTGTTGAAAATAAATTTTAAGAATTAGTGTACCATTTGAGAAGTTTTGGAGATACCGTAAAGAGTGTCGCTGCATGGCGTCGATGTTCGCACTTTCGAATAGCGTTGGAATAGTTTACAAGTTAGTAACGGTTATGTTGAAGAAGTACCGGAATGGTCGACATATGTGTAATCGATTTGAGATGTGTTAATGGGTTGTTATGTTGGATGGTTGGACGTGGAGGTGAAGTTGATGATGGTTGTATCGAATAAATTTTCGAGGACGAAAATATTCTAAGTGGGGGAGAGTTGTAACACCCGGTATTTAATTAATTATTTAATTAAATACTTTCAAATTATTTCGAATTTAATTATTGAATTTGTGGAGTGTTGAGAATTGTTGACATGGGTTTTTATGATTAATTAGTTGATTAATTAATTGATTAAGTTGTAGAAATAGTATTGAAGAAATACTAAATTTACTATATGGACTTAATTAAGTGATGGTGGTAGTAAAACGTGGGGTGTGAATGTTAGGCCCAATAGATTTAATGAAATTAGGTTAAGATAAGGATTAGGCTAATTAGAAGAGAAAAAGTCTTGGGGAATTGGTCATGGGAAGTTATAGAGAAGAGAGAAAATAGGAGAGAAATTCATTCCCGTTTTTCTTGCAGCAGTCTCACTAAATCGAAGATCCCCGATTCGTTAACCATTGGATCGTCGCCAAATTTTGTGGGTAGGTTCGCAACACCTATAGCTAACTTTTGACCGTTGGGATCTTCAAAATAAGGTCTGAGTTGTGAGATATGATCATCGCACTGTAGCTGCATATTTGGGAAAATTTTCAGCTTTTTATTCGGATTAAAAGAGGCAATGTTTGGGAGCTAAGGCTAGATGGCTTCGATCAGTAGAATTGTAGAATGGACTCCGAATACAAGGTAAGGGGTGGGGTTCTAACTCTATAACCGGACTCATGATGAATGATATGTGGGGGTTAAATTCGTAGGAAATTATTCCTGATTATTTGTTGTGATTCTGTCGTGTTGATTCGAAGAAATTAGTTGTTGTTGTGGTGATAATTGTTGTTGTTTTATGTGAAGTTGAAGGATGTTTCAGTGACGATGTATACCTCTATTTATTAGTATAGCGACGATATAGGCTTATGCCTTTGTGACGGTGATGTTGTTTTGTTTGTTGTGTGTGTTTGTTGCATTCATATACATATGCATTTTGGTGACGGCCAAGATTGGCAAATTAGCGACGAAGGCTTATGCCTTGATGCCTCAGTTTAACTGGCAATTGGCGATGGGGGCTGAAGCCCTGGGTACCACATGCATGTGCAGTTGTAGAGTCTCATTATATGTGGCATAAGTGTGATTTAATTGTGATGTGATGTGACTTGAGTTGTTGTTAAATTGTGATAATGTGGGGTTGTAATTATAAATTGTTACACTAATGACGTGTTGTGACAGGTATTGTCTGGAAGATGAGAAATAGTTGTTATAACTATTAATATGTTGTTGTTATTGATCTTTGTTAATTATATCTGTTCAGGTTAATTGTTATTACAAATGTTGTCTGAAAGCTGTAACGTGATAATTTCGTATGATTAAATTCTAATATATTGCTTATCATGCGTTTGTTTATATTGGTAGATATCTCACCCTTTCTGAATGATGTTTCCCTACCATGGGAAATTGACAGGTACTCAAGATAGCGGTGGAAGTTTGAAGTGATTTTATGAAGTCTTTAGTTGCTGTTAGTCGAGTTGGTGTCTTGCTCTGATACGTAGCACTCGGGGGGATAAAACGATTGTTTTATTTATTAATTCTTTTGCTGAATTTTTATATGGTTTTGGTTTAAATTGTAACTTAAAGTTACCGTGCAATGATGCTACGACTTGATTTGAATAGTTATGAAGTTTGTTGATTCCGCTGCGAGTTAATTATTGAATTTAAACAAAGTGATTTTTAGTAATGATTTGATTATCATTTTAAATTCTTGTGCTATGTATCTATATGAAGGCAAATAAGCCGTAACTGTTTTTGAAATGACGAATATGTGATACCTCAAATGAACTTGTTTGGAATTTATACTCTGATTTTCCGTATAATTTATCGGGTAGATTTGGGGTGTTACAGTGAGCAGAGGTTCTCTTGTCTTAGATGGAGTTTTAAGATAAAGGTTTCATTGGGTAGTGAATAGGTAAACCAGAGGTTGTTTATCTGTAAACCAGAGATTGTTTACATAAAATAGTACTACTGATAGTGGAATCTTCTTCCTGGCTTGGTAGTCCCCCAGAATAGGTAGTTAGACCGAACTGGGTTAACAATTCTGTTGTGCTTTTATTGTTTTCCTGTACTGTTATTTGTACTCCTACCTTGTCTATTTTATAATGTCAGATCAAAGGTCAAGACATCCTTATATGACATCTGAGTCTGCTGTCACCAGAATTTCGATTGGTATCAGAGCAGGCATCCTGTCTGTTTCTGGATGAGATCCATGGGGGATACTTTCTGGTTGTGTACAAGGTAGAAGATTGTTTGAACAAGGAGTGTTCATATTGTATGGTCCCTTGAAGTGGAGGATGGACCTAATTTTGGAAGACTAGACCAACCTGACCAGGGCCGTTGTACCTTCTTGATGAAAGAAGATAATGATGCTTGGACAAGAAGATTAAATTCAGAAACTTCATGCGGGAGTGAATACTCTGATAAGGTAATCTCTGTAATTAAGGATTATGATCAGGATTTAATGTTTGGAGTAAAGTCTAGAATGTAGCTTGTTGAAGAAGCAATCAGCTTGTAGAGTTGATTTATTCTCAATCCCTATGTGTCATGCTTACAATAAAATTGGGGAGCAAGCATTGTGAATTCTGTTGAAGAATGGCTATTTTCCGCTGCTTAGCCTTTGATACAAACCATATATTAAAGGAGAATCCTAGGGTATTTAACAGAATGTATGGCAAAACCTTACAGCTATAATTAAAGTGTCAAAGATACTTGAGTAATCTCTCAAGTCCACACATAATGGCATGGTTTATTAAGCTGATGAATGTCAACTGATCAATGATATTCATAATCATCTGCAAGTGTGAACCTTGGAGAGTTTCAAGGCTGGAGTGTTCCTAGAAGGAGGAACAGATGTCCTACTGGATGTTGGGGCATTAGTACTAGTATGCAGCTACCAGTTAAAGAACAGATGTTCTGGTGCTAAACTAATGTAGTGTGAGTACATTGGTTTGGAACCTACTCCTGACTTGGAAGAGGAGACATCTGATTATAAGTTGGTCAGGACACTATCAACATGTACTTCTACTCCAAATCTTAATTTATGGGAGGATTAGAAGTAAAAACTTAGTGCTAAAGAAAACTCATGAAGGTATTCCTTTCTGATCCTTTATGTTTAAATCAAGATGAGCTTACATCTGGTATTTTCCTCTGATCAAAGGAACCGGATATGTGAAATTTTCATTCATAACCATAGAGCAGTTGTTGGAACTGAATACTGTGTCTCAACCACAATGAAATATGGTTACGAATGTTGACTGCCCTAGTAGTTATCCAGAAAGGGTAGTGTTATTTAGAATCCAGGAAGTCAGATGGCTCAAAAGAATCTGACTAATTCAGTGTTATGCCATAACTAAGTCTATTCCAAAAACCTAAATGAGGGAATCTCCTCTATAGGTACAGACTATGGCATTCATCATCTCAAAATCAGAATGAAAGTCTGAAGAAAAGCCTATTGAGATGTTGGTTATTCTATTCCTTGATATGTCTGGATGTTGCTGATCATTACACTCTACTATTTCCACCCCAAGTGCTATGAATTAGATGTTAGAGATGTTAACCCAGAACCATGAAGGATGATGTCATATCAGATGTTACAACATCATCTCAAGATCTTTAGTTTTTTTTTGGAAGTGTTTATTGCCAAGGGTAAGCAAGAAGGTGATCAGTCAGAATATTCTAGTGAGAGTAGTAAATTCTAACTGACTAACTAATAAGTACTTTGACGGGAGACTTAGTACTTATTAGGTGTAGAACCTGGATGCAAGACTGTGAAGAAGAAATCAGTCAAGATGAACTAGTGTGAGTAGTAAATCTTACTGAGTAACTAATGAGTACTTTGACGGGAGACTTAGTACTTATTAGATGAGAAGCCCGAATACAAGTTCCAATTAGGTGTTCAAGGACTAGTGTGAACTAAATGTTAATGTTCACTGTTATCTTCACAAGTTTAGGAAGTTTGGCAATGGTATCTGGTGGAGCATATTGATACTGTTAAATATCTTGATGGGAGCTGGATATTTGCAATAACTGTATGAAGAGAACAAGTATGTGATGAAGAAAAAGCTCTACATGAAAATACATCATCAATATTGTTGAAGACACCAGAGAGATAAGGTTCAAACTTATCTGCTGAAGATTGATTTATGGTTATACAATTATAGTTTCTTCTACTTCAAGTTGCAGAGTGTGGCAATCTGAATCTTGTGTAGCAAGCAAACTGAAGATTCTAAATTTGGAAACTGTGACAAATTTCAAATGGAGGGTGCTTCGAGGATGAACATCAAAGATGTCCTAAATTTGTATATCTCAGGGGGAGTAAGAGAGTATGAAGATCAGTAAGGACAATGGTATTCTGCTTCTAATCAAATGGAAATTCTCTCAAAGACTAATCTCTAAACCAGAAGAACAATGTCATACAAGATGTCAGAACATAACTCAAGACATGTTTTATCCTTGAAAACCAGCAAGGATCTTTCTTTGTATTATCATCTAAAAACATGTATTGATGGTATATATCACTTGTTCTGATATAGTGCATGGTCCAACCATTGCACAAGTCCACCTGATGTAATTTTCTAGTTCTTTTCACATGTTATTGATAAATGCATGCAAGAAAAGATCTAAACGGGTGTTTTTTTACTTTTCATTGATAAATTGGGGGGTTTTGTAACAATTGTTTGTGAAATAATAAGTCAATTAGTGTTAGCGTATTAAACGTAAATCTGACACTTATCAATTGTTGGTGTTTGTTGAAAATATATAACATGTTAGAGAAGTCTCGTTTGACGTAGTTTTATAAAAGAATAGGCAGTCTAAAGCTATATTAATAGATTCAAGTTTTTCATTACAAAATGTACCAATAGAAAACATTTTAAACTTGTATTTGACTTTTTTTTTTCTTTTTCCTTATACTTTTTGTTTTAGAGTATTAAGAGATATAATTAAATAGTATTTATTTTAGAGAATGTGCATGCACTGGAATCATGGAATAA
Organism: Vicia villosa; assembly: GCF_029867415.1. Classification (NCBI taxonomy): domain Eukaryota; kingdom Viridiplantae; phylum Streptophyta; class Magnoliopsida; order Fabales; family Fabaceae; genus Vicia; species Vicia villosa. The sequence continues at coordinate 127,183,135 of NC_081180.1, read as the reverse complement.
TTAAATGTAATTTATGTATTATAACAATTTTTACAAAGTGTTATCCTTTGATTTTCAAATGCCATGTGATTGTTACTCTTGTTTGAAGATCCATCTTATATTCATATATTGTTATTGTGTGTTTTTTTTTTGTTATATTCATATATTCTAATTTGAGATCAATTACCACTTAATGCTAAATTGTTAATCACCGTAAAGCTAATAGTTTTATTTCACATATTTATAGAACGGCATATGGTCACTTTATTTACTTTATTGATGACACGTATCGATTTTTTTTATTATCAATAAGTATGTATATTATTTTGGCAACAATCAATAAGTACTCATGTATATCTTACATATGAAAAAATTATGAAATGAAATTAAAGTGGTATACAGCACATCATACTTTTTAAGAAACTAGGTCCAATGTATCATTGTTTTAACATATAAATAAGTCATTCATACATAAGTCAATGATGAATCATTAAGTTGTAAGTAATTGCTTTCTACATGGCTTGATGTTATAGTTTGTCATGCCAGGATATGAATTGTTTGTTCTTTTGTTTTGATATTTCCTAAGAGACGTGATTTAGAAATTATATATATACTTTTTCTAAAATATTGGCAAGGGATAATATTGTTAATAAAAGTAGTGCTTTTTATATAAAGTAAAAATATTATATTAAGCATTTAAATATTCCTTGAATGAAAAATATTAATTTTTAAAACCATATTCTATTGTAGTATTTGCTGCTATTTAATAGTGATTAATTTAAATAGACTTGTGTAATGATAAGATTAGTAACATATATTTTGCTTGATTTGACTTGTATACTATAAAACATTAGTAATTTAGCTCTCAATTTAACTCCGTTACTTCGCTATTTCAAATGAGATAAAAAAAATTAGGCAAAATACCCTTTTTGGTCCCTTAAAAATACCCAAAGTGAAATCTCATATTCATAATAGTGAAATTTTTAAAAAATCGATATAAATTATCATTTTAAATAATACATATAAGATACATTAATTAATAATTCTAATATGAGTCATATAAAAAATGTATGTCTTTTTTCTTTAATGGTTGCTAATATATATCAGCAATCATCAAAGGAGAAGAACATACACTTTTTATACAATCCCAAGAATAAAAATTGTTGGAAAAATACATGTCTTCTTCCTTTGAAGGTAAAATGTCCTCTTTCTTTCATGCACTTTTCATGAAAGGTATTTGACCCAATTAAGCTAAGACCTAATTTGATGAAAATTCAATCATAACGATCCAAAGTATAAAAGTTATTGGAAAAATAACTTCAATCATAAGAGGGAGAGTGAATTGTGATATTCAAAATTTACGATTTAATTTTAAATTTTTATTGCTTAAGAAATAAACTACGTTAGTATTCTTTAATTAATATTGGAGTAAATTGAGCAGCGGAAAGTAAAAGTAATACATTAAATAGCAGAAAATAAAAGATAAGGGTTCAGAGAGATAGTACCAATGATTTATCCAAGTTTGGTTGAGCGTTGACCTACTCTTGTTCCTAAGAGATATTCTTGAAATTTTTACTATAAACTTTGAATTTTTGCAGGTTTTGTCCATGAACCTTATACAAGTTGATCTTGAGTTTTTACACAAGCTTATTCTCAACCAAAATGAAAGCTTTTAATCAGGCTAAGCTAACGAACCCAAGGACTACGTCTTCACCAAAGATCTCTTCCCTCTCTGGGCGACCGAACACACTCATGATGGCATGGGTATAAATGTATTTCTTCTTCTGATAAGAAGATGACACTTCGACAGGGACAAACTCTTCCTCATAGCCAAGTTTCCGGTATAGAGACTAAAATTACCTCTTCATCATAACTTATTTAGTAGTGAAGGAGTCTAGTTTGACGTTGTACGAATGGGGCTCAGAATGAAAATGGGGCCAAGCCTAGTATTTTCAAAAACCTGCCCTTACAAGAGCGAAACAATCCAATAGGACTAGAACAGTAGGCAAAGTGATCCTCCCGAGTGCGAGGCCTCACTAGCACAAAGCACCCTAGAAAATCACCACATTCCTTAGAGAAAGGGCTAAACGAGGGAATACAATGACAGAGCTCAATAAGCCCTTGATCTCGGACATAATTGTGGGAAATGTGTATGATTCGGAACAAATTGAAGAATTAGCCGGTAAAAAGGTTTCCAAGACCTGTAATCGGCCCAAAATTGGAACACCGTTATATAAGCCCGGGACTCGACTGAAGTTGAGAGAGGGGAACCTTTAGGTACTTCAACACCTCCACCTCAAATTCAGATAGAGGCAACCACTAACTTATCCTCATGAATCATAAAAGGGGATTGAATATCCTTCAAAGGTGTTGCATATCCTTTTTCTGGATTCACTAGAAAGACCAACCAATTAAAAGGACAATCGACTGCGATGTTGTCCGCATTTACGGTCGCATGAGTACTTAAATTGGAGTGGGGCCCTCACTATTTCTACATCCACCCAACTGCATTTGTTCATGTTGGTTGGCTCCACTAACATAGCCCCTTTTTAGGGATAGTTCATCGACTTTAAATTTCTCAAAGGGTTTAAGCCAACAAACTTCGTTCGGTGGGGCCCCACGCTCTAGATGATCCTTGATGTCGGTATTGTTAGGGTCTCAATTATAGGTTTTTTAGTAAACCTTGATGTCGTCTCTAGTGTCCTCCCTCCTCATAATAATAACCTATATTTCTAGAGTAAGCAAAGCAAGCGAAGTCAAAGATCATGCAGCTTGGGATGAAGTTGCCATGTAAGCAAGTGCAAACCACCTTCTAAATCGTCATTAGAGAAGAGAGCATCGAAAAAAATTGTTGGAGAAAGCTCCTCCATTCGGAGAGCCTCTAGAGAACCTATGTGAATGAAAATCATCAGTTATAGGTATGACTTTATGGGATGACTGATCAGTAATTAAAGGGAAAGAGTGTGAACCAAAGGATACTTCCACCCTAACTACAGAAGAATCATCACTTCTAGAGCTTCTAGACAAACTTATTGGGATATCGCTCATATTGGATACAATAAAGGAAATGCTAAAGATAGGGGAAAACTTAAGGTTATGAGGGTACCTAATAAAGCATAATATGACGAGAAAAGCGAAGTTCAAGTGAGGAGACGAAGACTTTGCTCAAAACAATAACAATCACTATAGGAAATACTCTTGAAGAAAAAGAAGGAAATGCTCTCACAAGTAGAAACTTATTCTTAAGGGTAGTAGAAAGTTTTATAAAAAATGGAAAATCCTTATATATAGGCGAATGTAATCAACAAACCATATCAGCTGGAGTCGGATGTTACAAGATCGACTGGCAGGTTTCTCTTAAGGAACTTAAACAAACTCAAGTGCACTTAAGTGTACTAAGAAGAAATGTTGTGTGAACTTATTAACTGACCCACAAGAGATAACATCGATACTTGGGCCAACATGTGCGTATGAGAGAAGCCCACATGTGTGGATTTGACCGAGGTTTCTCCACAAGTGAAATTGAGACTTTTACTGTAGAACATGCAACCTAAAAATCACTTCAAACAAAGATGTCAAACATGAAAAATTATGTTATGACAATTAATCTATTTTTATATCATTTGTAGTTGACATTTTTTACTTCCTAACTTCATAGATAATAGATCTTTTAAAAAGTTCAAAAAAACATCAATACAAATGTTGTGTCTAATATGTATATGAATGTAGTTTTTTAAATGATTAGTTTTTTGTTCCCAAAAGAAATAGATGTCCATCTTATTGTTTGTTTTCCTTTCATTTCAATGTAAATAATCACTTTTAAAAATTATACAATTTATTCTTATGTCTTATTTAGTTATTTTTTTATAAGATATTTACTCAGTCATCGTCATTAATGTAAATGTAAAATAATTATCAAAGTAATAATATATACTAGTAACTAATAAAGAAGTGGTTAATGTAATTTAAAATTGTATTTATTTATTATTTTACCAAATGAAGTCAACAATTTTAAAAATATAAGCAATTGAGGTATAACTTTCGGAAAATATTGTAATACATACTTTACATAAATGAATAAATTAGAATGTATGACAACTCTATACAACAAAGCGCCCATGGCCTAATGGATAAGGCGCTTGACTTCTAATCAAGCGATTGTGGGTTCGAGTCCCACTGGGCGTGATTCTCAAAAACCATTTTTTAAATCTAAATATTGGTTTACTCTGCTACTTTTTTATTGCATCAACGTTGGTGTGATTCAATGAATCGTCTTCAACAGATATATTCTGTTTTGTTTTAGGTAAAGTTTCTTAATTATATACCTAACCTACCCATGTTCCTTGTAACAGAAAAAGGGTAACTCAACTACCACAAACGCCATCAAATATTATTTCTTGTCATGGTTAGTTAGATAGAGATGAAATCAGAGACTTTTTATATATTAATTAATAGAATAACACTACTTTTAAATCCATAACAATAACATCATAATACAATTTTATTACTAAGAAATCTCTACTTAGCATATGTCATCTCATACATTATCCTTTGTACTAGAAACCTTAATGTCTTGTTTCTCTTGCTCACTCGCAACAGGGATTTCTTCTGTAGGATTTGGTTCCTTTTTTAGCTCTGTCTCAAATTCCTTTGCAGCCTACAATATTTCAAAATCTAATTAATAAAAAACTTACTACACAAAGTATTGATGTTAAAAAATTTTATGCAATTATTTAAAAAAAAAATCAATCTGTTATTTAGTTATATAATGAAGAAAATATGGAACCTGTTGAAAGCTTTTGACAGTTTGGCCGATACTGCGACCGACTTCGGGCAGTTTCTTGGGACCGAAAACAAGCGCGGCGACTCCTGCAATAACAACAAGCTCGGGCACGCCTAGACCGAAGAAGGCATTGCAGGTGAAACGCTTTGTTGTTCTGGTTTTGATTCTGGCTTTCTTCAAGAGAAGTGAGGAAGTGTTGGAGTTGGAAGCTGAGAAGGATAAATTGGAATAGGATGAAGAGGTTATTGGTAGCTTAGTTGGAATAACTGAAGATGAAGAAAGGGAAAGTGTTATCTCCATTTTTGGTTTAGATTCTATTTACTGGTTTCTGCTAAATGAGTGGATAACAATTATCAGGAATATTGTTTGGGAAAAAGGATGAGGTTGCGGATTGGGTGGGACTATGTTAAGATTTTCAATTTGTGATGTCAGTGTATACCACTTTTTTTTTATAACTATAGTATTTTTCAGTTTTATTTGATCCAAGTCCATTTATTTTTCCTCCATTCCTTTGAATGGATGAATCAAAATAATTATTTTTACAAAAATCATATATCCTCTACAGCCAACTAGAGACTAATTTCTAATCGAACGAGATCTCTTACCATACTATCAAAGTACTCTTGAATAATCAATGGAGTTTTTTTTAGCCAACTAGAAGTACTCTAACCCGATTAGAAAAATTTATTTATACTATAAAACTGATTAAGAGTAATGGAAAAAATGTTTTCTATTACTTTTATTAATATAAAACAAAAAATGTACTTCTCCGCTCCCTCTCATCATTGACCAAACGTTTTGAAGAAATAGGTAATTGTTAACTATAAAAGAGGGTAAATTTTATCTAACCCAAAAGAAGATCTGGAGTGCACTGATTGAGTACAGCATCATGTGCTCCATTAAATTGATTTGCAAGTAATTAAGAATAGAACTTAACTTATAATACATAAATGAGTGTTCAAGAGTAATTTCTTGACTAAATCAACCCCAATTTATGGCTATTTAATTACTGCTCCCCATTAGAAGGTCCACAAGAATCGGCGCCTCCACGAATCCGATTCTGAAGATGTTCCAAGCTAGCCACCCGGTGCACGGGAGGAGCTGTTTGGCCCGCCTTGTTACCACCACCTACAACTGCTGCATTATTCTGCGGAGCATTTTCAATCGAAGAAATTTCTCCCAACCCATTGTTGACTCTCATTTCGTGACATGGAATAGGATTGTTAGACCCGGGTTGATAGAAGTGATGATGTGGATCATCTTGCACAGGAACAGCTGCATCAGCTGAATTGTCTGAAGGGCTTCCATCAAATGGTGGCATGCCCATTGATGATATATCAGGCATGACGTGAAACATCGGATTCAATCCAGTAATTCTTTTGACGGTCTCTTCAGCCATTTTCACCTAATTGAGAGAATAATATGATTCAAAACCAGAAACATGTCAGATCTTTGTCATTACAAATCAAAATTACTTCCATTTTAAGCTCTATTAGACAAGGTCAAACCACTATCTTATAGCAAAAAAAAAAACTTGGTATGATAAAAATTGAGTGGTTTTGCTACAGCAGTTTTTTACCTTTGCTCTCAAGGTTTCGACATCAGCTTTCAGTACTCTGTTGTCAACAGCAGAATCAGTGTACTTTTGGCTCACATCAGAGAGGCGCTTTACCAAGGAAGAATTTTCACCTCTTAATTGAGAAACCTAAGATACAAAATATGGTCAGAAAACATGAAAATCTCCATGGAAGAACTAAACAGACAGAAAAATTGAAGAGGGAAAAGAACCAGATCTAAAATAAAATACACACCTGTGTTTCCAACTCGGTTAAATGAGCCTGCTTTCTTCGTCTTGAGCGTCTTGCAGACTCTCTATTGGAAAGCATCCTGACAAATAAATGTCATTAGACATTGAATTAACCGAGGTAGAATGTGTTCTCAAATCGAACAAATGAGTGTTTCATAATAACCGAGTAAAAAAAATATTCTCAGCTGTGAAAAAAAAATCAGGTAAGTTAAGTGTAGTAGCTTACGAATAATATCATTTTTTCAACTTATTGTATAAATTAACAGATGCATAATCACTTAAATTGAAATGCAACATCCTCTTCAAGAGGGTTTTGTTCGCATCTTAGTTTGAAAGGGAAAAAACAAGGGAGCTCAACTGGAAAATTGATGCAACCAACCACATCAACAATTTGCACACACTTGTCAAAAAGAAAAATAAGATATTGACACCGGTCAGATGCAATTTTTAGACAGGTCTGTCACTTGGTTCATTTAGCAGAAAGGAGCGAGGAAATCATACTTGGTAAAACAAACTTCTAAAGCATTATGGAGCCAATTAGACAATTTTCCAAATTGTTATTTCCTAAATGTACATCATATAAAAGAAAAAGCATTTCCAATGACAAAATCAGTAAATATTAAGAGAAATGATACCTCCTTACTCGTTTTACGTCAGCTGGGTCTGTGTTGTCATTCATATCTGTCTCTCCCTCAGCTTCGTCATCATCTGACAGATCTCTTGATGATCCACTTGTTGATGGTCTAATTGCAACAACAGTTTTTTTCTGCACAGGAGGTATGGAAGGGATCGCAGGTGATACTTTGGCATCTTTATCTTGTAATACAGGTGGATCGTTTCCAGAAGGAGCAGATCCTACATAAATATATATATTTGACATAATTCATTAAGGGTTATCCATATTAAGAGAAAGAAAATAGCCCTAAAGCTACTCAAGAAATTACTTAACATGTCACTAAAAGAGAATAAAAGTTTTTTGATTAAAACAAACTTGTAAACATAGATTATGTATTTACCTTACTCATGTGAGTACTAACAGTAGTTGCTAAATATTATTTTATATTAAGACATCAGCATTCAGCTACGTCTAAGTTATTCATGGACCGGCCTAGTGCTGTCATTAATTTTTTTCATAGATGTGATCCACTTCCTTAAATTAATCTTCTAGGTTTTCATATAAGTAAAAATAGTTATTGATTCAAACCTTCAAAAACGGGCTGAGATCCAACTTGAGTAGGATTAGAAGACTGTGATCCATTCTCAGGAAAAGAGGCTGGATCTTGAGATTTAGGCAAAGAACCCTATTGCAATGAGTAAGAAACAAAAATTACATACATGCATAGATCTCACTGTGAAAAGATAAGCAAAGTGGAAGCTGGTTAGGTCAATTTTCAAACCATGTAAAAGTAATAGATCATACAAAACTACAAAATAAATGCAAATGGAAAGAGTACAATTGAGATGCAGAATTGCAGATGACCAAAAGTAAATGCAAGGTGGGCGATATATAGACTAACGATGTACACAAACATACAATAACGACCAAGCCTTATCCCAACAAGTGGAGTCGGCTACATGGATCAACTTTCACCATAATATTCTATCCAGAACCATGCATCTATCCAAATCGTTAATCTCGAGATCTTTCATAATAACTTCTCGAGATGTACACAAACATATATTTTTAAAATAAGCATTTTATGGAAGCCATCAAAGACCTTTTGTTTGGAAGCTCAATCCTAATTTCAGTAAAGCTATTAGTTATTCGTTGAAAGACTATATCAAATTTTAACTGGATTTCAAAAGATTAATTAATCTTAGATAGGAGCCAGTGAAATACTCCCTCCGTCCCATATTATAAGCAACATTCATTTTCTAGGTTCATTGACTACTTAATGTAATGGGTCTATATATAGACCGGATACATTAAGTAGTCATTGAACCTAAAAAGTGAATATTGCTTATAATATGGGACGGAGGGAGTACTAAAGAAGAAATATATTTATACCATGGTTTTTAAATTGCGGTCCGCAACCTCAATTGTAGCCGCAATATTGCAGATACGGTAGTCACCGCAACCGCATCGGTTGCAATTACGGTGTGATTTGAAATCTCGCATCATTCTACATTAGGAACTACATCAAACAACTTCTCCTAGGTTTCTTCAAATAGTTCGTCAAAAATCAAAATTTAGACCCCAAAACTCAATTTTCTTCTAAAAAATCTTAACATTAAATGTGTGAGTATTTTCAAACTCTTCCCAACCAAAATTCACGCCGCAACGGTCGCAATGACCGCAGTGACCGCAATTGCAACACCTGCAACTGAATCATCGACCGTAATTTAAAATCATGATTTATACAGCTCTGAATTATGCAATAGTTTCACATCAATACGATATATAGTTTAGGCTGAGAGCATAAGAACAAACAAAAATATACTTTTCCACTTGTTTTACCAGTTAGAAACATTCCAATGTCTAATAGAAACTCCAATCAGCTAAATTAGAGAACAGAAAAACGAAAACTAGAAATATTCAGAAGAATCAGAACCAAGAATGCAAAAGAATAAAAAATATATATATATTTCACAACACGCAACTACCAAAACATGAATAAAACAAATCAAGACAGATCCAAATTCAAATCCAAACAATTAGAATGGTTTCACATTGTAAAAGGGAAAATCGAAAATACCCTAGTCATGGCCACCGCAGCGCACGCGAGATTAAGCTTACTCTTCAACACAGCCCGATATTCCTCGGAATCAACGGCCACCGGAGGAGGAGGATGCGGATGTCCATTGGACAAAACTCCGGCGTCCATTGGTGCGATGGTAGTGGGTTTAGACTGAGTATCCACATCAGCAAGAGGGGAAGAAGGAGGAGGAGATGTGGCAGAAACCGAAGCTTCTTGGAGGAAGCGTTGAAAAGCCCACTCGGAAGCACTGCGGCTCATCTTAGAGGATTCATCGTCGCCGGAGACGTGAATCGGCGGTGACCAGAAGTGTTCGGGGATTTCATCTACGGAGAATACCCTATCCATGTTGTTGGTAGTTCTGTGTGTCTGATCAAATTGATTGAATGTGTGTGTATGACGATGGTGGCAACTATACAATCTACGGAAAACGAGAGGTAGGGGTATATCGGTCAAAAAACATCAACTACATGTTGTTATTTTATTTGTTAGAGCAAAACAAATCTAATTTACCCTAATTAAAATTTTAAATATTAAGATTACGAATCATATCATTCTCTAAGAGCATCTTCAATGGTGGTATTTTCTTTTGAGTTCTCCACCTAGACATACCACATCATAGTACCATTGCATTGCAATGCAACTATGAAAAAATTGTGGTACCCAATCAAATTAGTTTATTAGGTAAAGTTGTGGGCCCAATAATAACTTTTTAGAATTATACAATTAAAATAAAAATTATAAAAATTATTTTAAGATGATGTGGCTAGTGAGACCCATAAAGAACCCAAAAATGGGTTACACCATTGGAGATGCTCTAATAAAAAATTTGACATAACAATTATTATTGTAAAAAGACCATAAAGTAATTTGCCTAGAGGTTTGTGTACTTGTATTGAACTGAAGTAGTAAATGAGGTTTGTGGACGTGTATTGAACTAAAGTAGTAAATGAGTTTACTGTTGATTTAAGTTCACCGTCTCTCTAATATTGACATTTATATGAAGTTGAAATTTTTTATAAATTTGTTGTGTTTGTCCCTCAAACATATATCGATTTCGATTTTATTGTGTTGGTAAGAGAATGACACATTAATCTTACCCTTAATAAAATTGTGTGGAGATCGTTTTGTTGTGATTGTCGTCTTCGTCTATCTAATCTTAATTCTTTGTGAGCAGCTCACCATTCTCTAAGTTGACATTTATGGTAGTAAGTTGTCTCAAATTTCGTTTATATTTACTCTAGGAGTAAGTTATTATTATAACTTACTCCAAATCTAGATCATTGATTCTTCTCAATCTAATGGTTAAAAATAATAAGTAATAGTTTTTTCTCTCCATATTTAATTACTTATTATTTTTAACCACTGGATTGAAAAGAATCAATGGTCTAGATTTTGACTAAGTTATAATAACTTGCTCCTGGAGTAAATATAACCCTCCTCGTATATATATATATATATATATATATATATATATATATATATATATATATATATATATATATATATATATTAGAAGGATTTTTTAAATAAAAGATAAGAAGATTAAATCTTGATAAATTATCTTGATGACATTTAGACAATGACAATAAATGTTCATCAAGACCAAATATCAAATAATTTATTAATTTATTATAATATTTGAAAAGTATATAAAAAATATTTTAAAATTTTAGTAGAACATTTAAAGATTTTTGTTGTGTCTTAATAACTAAAATTTATGTTTTAAGATTTAGGTCATTTATAGATAATGCTTACGTGATCGAAGAGTAGTATGTTTTGTCTGAACAAATACAAGCCATATATATAAAACAGAAATATTTTACAAAAGAAAGAAATAAATATGTTTTAATAAAATAATGAAAAGGAGTTGGTGAAAAGTTGAGGCCACAAGTGTGTTAAGAAAACGGCTTTACAATTTGGAATTTGGCAATTGGGCATGATCATTAATCATCATAGAATGTTAAATAAGGCATAAGAATCTTGAATTTCAAACAAAGACGACTCTTGATGAAACGAAAGGAAACAAGGTGGCTCCAAAGCCCAATTGGATTTGGAGGGCTCCATACACTTGCTTTTCCCTTCAAAACAAACTTCAACTTCCATTCTATTAAAAGCTTCTTTTTCGATCTTTCATAATGGCTGTTGCTTTTTGTTCTTGTGCTTTTTGTGAGGATGGTTGAATGTAGAGCTGGTAAAATGGGCTATTGTGTCTTAAATTAGCTGGTCCTGGTGGTTCTTGGACTTTTTAGGGTTGGGCCAAAAAAACCTGTGTAATATGAGCTCAAGATTTATTATCAGAGTCCGACTTAAATGGGCTTCGGACTACCCGACCCTAAATGGACTTTTTTATTTAAAAAAATAAAAATAAAAATTTCATAATATTTATTATTAATAAAATTAAAAATTATGTTATTTTAAACGTAATACATTTTTAAGTACTATGTTATCTTTTATAAATACTATAATATGTTTCTAAATATATTATATGTCTAAATTGTATAAATAATACTTGAATATTTATTATAAGAGAAAAATTAATATAATACGATGAAAAAATGTTGATTTTATTAATGTATAATATTTACAAGAGAAAGATTGAATAAAATAGAGATAAAATTTAGTGAAGTGAGAAAAATCAATATTTTAATTTGGAGTAAGATAATGTAAATATTAATATATTTTTAAATTTATAATTATGCAGGTCTAATGGGCTATCCACAGCCCATATGGCCTAGCCCTAATGGGTAGCGGGCTTTTTAGGATTGGGATAAAAAGACTCTAAAAAATATGAGCTCTTATTTTAAAGGCCAAATCCTATGATTTTTCGGGTCTGATGAGCCGATCCATATAAACTATTCTATTTTGACAGCTCTAGTTGCATGCATGCCTTTCCTTTTGCTTAGAAGGATAATTTTAATTAATTTGGGTTTAAGTGTGGGGGAGCTGCCAAAGACAAAGGATAAAAGTTAAAGTGGGGAAACTTAATTTTTTCCTTTAATTACCATTTATCATATTCTAATTTTCATATTTAAACATTTTTAAACTATACTTAGAAAAAATTTAATAGAATTTTGAAATTTTCCTAAAGTGTGTTTGGATGAAGTAATTGGAAATTTTAAAAGAATTTAAAATTTAAAACAATTCAAATGATTCAATTTAAATTCATTTATTTTTAAATTATTTTATTTGGATGGAGTATTAAGATAATTCACTGTTATATTTTTTAAATCATTTTTAATAAAATTTAAATTTTTTGAACTAAATTAAAAAATTGAAAAGTAAGGACCAATTTGCAATTTTTAAAAATTTGAAGCATCAAATTGTAAATTTTAAAAATTATTAAGGACCAATTTACAAGTTTTTTGAAATTTTTTGGATTCAATTTTGTAATTTTCAAAAATATGAGGACCAATTTGCAAAATTTGAAGAAATAATAGTAACAAATACATTCTATGGAGTAGGAGAGAAATTTCAAATTATTTGGTTTTTGGTGTCATTTCAAAATTACTAAATTTAACTTAGATAAAATACTCCATAAATTTCTATCATTTTAATAATTTTTCATTTTTATATCCAAATAATAAATTTTGTGCAAATCATTTCAAAACATTACGTTACCTTATTAAAATAATCCATTCATTGAAAGAAAGATAAAGAAAGGTCTTTAGAGAGAAAAGATGATAAAAAAAATAGATTAAATTTTTTTAAGTAAATAATTTTATTTGAAATGATAACTTAATATTTATAATTAATATTTAGATAATTATGACATTATAGATTAAATTTGAATAATTTATCAAAATTCTTTAAAATTCTCTGAAGTTTTAGTCTAGTATAATTTTTGAGTTTATTCATTGGGAAAATTTTAAAAATTGATGTCTCGTACTAGAACAAAAGATATATGGTTTAGTGATAAAGACTATAGTGGAAGGCTTTTGGTGCGGCTGACATGGTTCTTCGAAGAACGAATGTGGTACATACAAAAAAGATTAGCATTCTGGCGTTCAAGTCAATAAAAGATTAAGGAAAGACATTAAAGTAATAAAATGTATTTGGGTGTGACTCAGTGTTACACTTATATATGAGGGTGTAACACTGTGAACTGACTTTTATTGAAAGAAGTGTGCGGATAGCAAGAGTCGCCACCGACTTTTATTTTATCCAATTTATAGAAAGGCTAAAAGAACAGAAAAAGACCTTTAAAAAAGATTTTGAGTTCGGGGGGTAAATTATACAAAGGGAAGGTTTAAAGCACCCTTTGTATCCATGGTTATCCATGGGCTCTTAATTGCTCAGCTCGCTTTTGTTTTCAAAAATGTTTGAATTGTTTAAAAAGTAGGGTGTGAATAGAAATTCGAATAAGAACTTTAGCTTGTAAATAAGCGTAGTCTTTTTGAAAAGTACTTGAAAATTAGTGGGAAAAGGAGTTTGAATTTGAATTTGAAAAATAGAGCAAGCAATTAGAAAGCAATTACCCTTAAGTTATAAAAAATGTTCTTTTAGCTTTTCAGGGTAAAAGGGTTGATCAGTGCATTTTGATGCACATTCCTCTACGGTTGTACTTATACATTTCCATGGTTTGCTTGTCTTATTTTTGTATTTTATAATGTTTTTATATTTTAATTTATTTTTATTGTTATTTGATTTTCGTATTTAATTTTCAGCTTTAGCAGTCTGCACGGAAACAATCATATCTAGAGTTCCAGGAGTCCGATTGAGGCGTTCTAAAAATTGCCGGAAAGCTAAGAGAAAGAGCTACAATTCTTATGTTGGAGCCGAAGTCAGAATAGGACTGTAGAAGGGCCAGAAAATTCGTTGAAGTTGCAGCACTAGTTTTAGTTAAGTTTCGGCTCATTTAGTTTTGGGCCTGGGTCGTATGTTTGACCCAGTTAGATTGTAAAACGGGTTGCACTCTTTCCCCTTAGGGTAGCAGCCGAGTTACTGTTCACGCCATCTTCCATTCACGAATTTTGGCAAGCTTTTGACGAATCCTATGGCGAACTAATCCTATCGTTGATCTACTGTTCATGTTCCACCGAATCTTTGAGGTTTTATAATTTAATCCCAATTCTTTTCCCTTTCAATAATCTTATATATGTGTTGCATGCTTAATTCGATTCATACATAATATTATTGATTAAATTCGATCAGTTTATGTTTCTTGATCTGTTTCGTGATTTAACGTTGCTTTATCGTTAACTCGCGTATGTCAATTCATGTTTGCTTAATTCATGAGTGCTGAATCCGTTTGCTTAATTCGGATAATAGGAATATAAACCGTATAGTATCAATCTCGCTTGTTTATTGTTGCTGTAATCGAATAGGGGATAGAATTCGCTTGGGGATTAGATTTATAATTACCGATGATAAGTGGGGAACCCGAACAGTAGAACAACTTATTTTATAATCACTTTTCAAAATCACTTATTTGCTCTTTTTGTTAAATCGAACCTTAAACCAAACCTCCCCTAATTTCGAATTTGCTTTTAGTTAATAATACCAAGAATCCTTGCGATACGACTCGAGCCATTGTCGCTGTACTGCTTTTATACAAAACAACTCGTTTTTGATCCGCGCGCGACAGCGGATCAAATTGGCGCCGTTGCCGGGGATTCTTGTGAATATTAACTGATTTTAGAGTCTTAGATTTAGTGTTCGTGCGTTTAGGCCATATTTCCTCACGGTTTTGGTCAGTCCGCGTTTAGAGTCGAAAAAATCAATTTTTGCAAAAATTGTATCCGATTGTAAAACTTTTTTGCCTACTGGAAGTAGAAAAATCGTGCGATCAATACTCCCTTACTCTAAAAGAGTAAGGGAATTCGACCCCAAATCGCCAAATTCATCGTTTTTCTATTTTTAATGAATTTTTTACTGTTTTCATAGAGTCAAAAAAATCCAAAAAAAATCCCAAAATTCTTATTTATCTTAATTAGATTAAATTTCGTGTTTTTATATTTTTCTGAATTTAATTTAATCGTTTTTATTCTTTCTATTCGTTTCTGCATGTATGGGACTTTATCGGTATTTCGGTGTTTGTTGAACTCATGGCTGAACAAAGAACACTAACGCAGTTGGCTGTCCCTAATGTGAACTATAATGGTTTATGTATTGACTATCCTGCGGGTGATGCACCTTTTGAATTGGAATATGGTTTAACACATTTGTTGCCTAGGTTTAATGGTTTTGCAGGTGAGGATCCGCATAAGCATCTGAAGGAATTTCAGGTTGTGTGCTCTGCCCCTTCCGAACCTTCACTAGAGGATATTGTCAAACAAATGGCTGCAAATAATCTTCAGTATCTACAGCAAGTAGATTCTACTCTCCAGACTTTGCAAACACAGATTGGACAGCTTGCCACTTTGATGAATGCCATGCAGCAAGCTCAAGGATCAAACCAACAACGCTTGGAAGAGCATTCTATTTTTCAAATAGAGTTGCTTTCTGAAAATGTTGATGATACTTGTACTGATTTGTTTGCAGATGATTTTCCATCATTGTCTGGTTTTGATGATGTTTACTCTTGTGATGTTTGTACTGACACTAAAATTTGCTCTGTTTGTGCTGAAATTGAGGTTGCCTTGCAAGTTGATATTCTTACTACAGATGAGGTTGCAAATGAAGTTGTTCATGTAGATGAAGCTCTCGACACCCCGGCTGCCCGGATCAAACCATCCATTGAACAACCACCTTCCCGGGAGCTGAAACCAATTCCTCAAAATCTTAAATATGCTTATTTAGAGATGAATGAAAAACTTCCGGTTATAATTTCTTCTAAACTTTATTTTGATCAAGAAAGTAAGTTTTTGCAGGTTTTGAAGAAGCATAACAAAGGAATTGGATGTACCTTGGATGACATTTATGATATTAGTTCGTCCATGTGTGTGCATAGGATCTCACTTGAAGATGCAGCAAAAGTAGTGAGGCAGCCCCATAACCTTTGGTTCCTTGATGTTGTGAAAGATGAGAGCACCTTCACGTGCCCATTTGACACTTTTACTTTTAGAAGAAAATCCTTTGATCCTGGAATAAAAGGCGAAGGAGCTAAACCACTTTTTAAGGACGATGAGCATTACCGGAAGCTACTCCATGAGAACCCCACTTTTGAAGAAGAGAATATAGAAGATCTCTCTTTGGGAAAGGCAACTTATGTGATCACTTATCCTCCTTGACTACTCGGGTGTGTTCTTTCCTTTCTCTCACTCTTATTTTATATTAATGTTCTTTCATTGAGGACAATGTATGTCTTAAGTGTGGGGGAGAGAATCATTTATTTGTTTTGTTTTCTTTCAATTTTTTTTTTGTTTTTGTTTTAATTTCAACCAATAAAAAAATGCATCTTCTTGAAAGTTTTAGGCTATAGACTGATTTGAGTCGAGTTTGCGGAGACGTGGGAAAAATTCACAAGGTCGGTATCGTTCTAACACCGTACATCTCCTGCATATGAAAATCGATTTGAATTTTTTATTATGTTTTAGCCTTAAATTCTCATTCTCTGACAGCTCTTGAGTAGTTTATTTCAGCAGTCGGCACCATCTCTCACACACTTTACGCAGGGAAGCCGATGAATATAAGTGAATGTTCCGAAAAGAAAAAAAAAGAAAAGAAAAAGGTAATACACCTTCTAAGTTTGGTGATCCTCACCCGGTCACTTAACCCAACGGTTGTGTAATCTTAAAAAAAAAAAGTTTTCAAAACTCTTTGTTAGTTGGTTCAGCGGTTTCTGGTGCTGAACTTGGTAGGGAGGATTACAGTCCGATCCCCCGCAACTACATCTGAGTAAGCAAAGGGTTATGCCACGCAAGTACCGGAACCCCGTGCAAAAGGATCAGAGTCACTAACCGGTCGTCCTGCTATAAGTGTGTGGAGATAACGGGCTTAATGTGATTGCGCCTGAATGAAAAAGAGCAAAAAGGATGAGTAAGTTAGGCTATGGTATAATAATATGATTTGAATTGGTTTGTGTATTTAGGAGGCTTATGTCTGCATATCTGTGGTTAGTGTTCTTACGATGTCCTTAGTGTGCAAGATTAGTACCTGTCGATGCAAACTTACCCGAAGAAGATTTGTAGCCTAGGATGAATAATTGTTGATGTATTTGTGCTTTCTTTGTTTTGTTTTTCATTTTGCTCGGAGTGCAAAAGTTCAAGTGTGGGGGAATTTGATCAGTGCATTTTGATGCACATTCCTCTACGGTTGTACTTATACATTTCCATGGTTTGCTTGTCTTATTTTTGTATTTTATAATGTTTTTATATTTTAATTTATTTTTATTGTTATTTGATTTTCGTATTTAATTTTCAGCTTTAGCAGTCTGCACGGAAACAATCATATCTAGAGTTCCAGGAGTCCGATTGAGGCGTTCTAAAAATTGTCGGAAAGCTAAGAGAAAGAGCTACAATTCTTATGTTGGAGCCGAAGTCAGAATAGGACTGTAGAAGGGCCAGAAAATTCGTTGAAGTTGCAGCACTAGTTTTAGTTAAGTTTCGGCTCATTTAGTTTTGGGCCTGGGTCGTATGTTTGACCCAGTTAGATTGTAAAACGGGTTGCACTCTTTCCCCTTAGGGTAGCAGCCGAGTTACTGTTCACGCCATCTTCCATTCACGAATTTTGGCAAGCTTTTGACGAATCCTATGGCGAACTAATCCTATCGTTGATCTACTGTTCATGTTCCACCGAATCTTTGAGGTTTTATAATTTAATCCCAATTCTTTTCCCTTTCAATAATCTTATATATGTGTTGCATGCTTAATTCGATTCATACATAATATTATTGATTAAATTCGATCAGTTTATGTTTCTTGATCTGTTTCGTGATTTAACGTTGCTTTATCGTTAACTCGCGTATGTCAATTCATGTTTGCTTAATTCATGAGTGCTGAATCCGTTTGCTTAATTCGGATAATAGGAATATAAACCGTATAGTATCAATCTCGCTTGTTTATTGTTGCTGTAATCGAATAGGGGATAGAATTCGCTTGGGGATTAGATTTATAATTACCGATGATAAGTGGGGAACCCGAACAGTAGAACAACTTATTTTATAATCACTTTTCAAAATCACTTATTTGCTCTTTTTGTTAAATCGAACCTTAAACCAAACCTCCCCTAATTTCGAATTTGCTTTTAGTTAATAATACCAAGAATCCTTGCGATACGACTCGAGCCATTGTCGCTGTACTGCTTTTATACAAAACAACTCGTTTTTGATCCGCGCGCGACAGCGGATCAAGGGTCTATCCATACCATAAGAGGGCGGGAAGTCTTTCAATTGGATGTTGAAGGGTCATCGAGAATTATCGTTCGCCATAAAACTGTCCCTACCATAAAGAGGGCAGGTAGTCTAAGGGAAGGATATAATAGTCATTAACTTTTTTAGGCATCATGCGAGGATACCTTAGCAATAGGGACAATCATTATTTATAAGGCAACCTCGAGGGAGTTTCAATAACTTTAAAGGCCACATTGCTTTAGGTATCCTCGGAATCGAGGGACTTGACTATTTTTAGGCAACAAAATTAAGGCAACAAGAAGGGTTACCCTAAAGGTGTGTGGGTGCACAATCACGTGGTTAACTTCGATTACATTTATCTTTTAAAATTAGTGATTCTATATTCAATTCATGGTTTTCACTCCCTAGGATTACTAACCACGCAGTTTAAAACGAGCAAAAATTAAAGGCAGAAATTAAAAGTCCTACGCTATTACAATAAACACTTGTAGATGCGTGAAAATAAAGGCGGAAAAATAAATCTAAATTATTACAATAAACACCTGTAGGGAAAATAGAGGCAAAATACAGAAGGAATACAATAATATTGCAAGAATTAAACAGGCAAGGTAAATGACATAAGGCAAACCCAAATGGGGCAAAGTTAACCATAGTTAATAGAATATGCCAGCAAGGCAGAAAGGAAAATAGCCTACATAAATAAATAAATAAAAGCAACTAATTTAAACAAATAAATAAAGGCAAATAAAATAAGGAGGAAATTTAAATAGAGCATTCGACAATCAATGGAGTATGGGATGAGAAGAGAATGCGCGTCTGAAGAAATTCAATGTTTGATTACAAAAGGGTGAACCTATACCTACAGTTAATGGACAACCCCTACCTTAAAGTTTCTAGGATTGTCTATGGTTTGTAAAGTTTAGGGTAAACCTATAATTAAATCACTGGTTAGAAAATTAATTAAAATTAATCCTAATTAAATTAAAATATAACCCTAAATTGTTTAACCTAAAAATCTAATTAATTAATTAAATTCTTAAATTAAATTGTTTTAATTTCAACCTAAACTAATTACTAAATAAATTATTCTAATTATTCTTACAAATTAAAAAAACTAACCTAATTAAAATTATAATTCTAATTATCTAAGTTTATTATCCTAATTAATTAAATCTAATTACTAATTAGTTTAATATAAAATACATAATCAAAAGACTATATTTAAATAAAAACAATTGAATTAAAAACTAAAAAAGAAAGAGAAACCTGGCTGCTGGGATCCAGTATTATGCGCTGCTGAAGGTTCATGGTGGAGTTGCGTGCTGTGGAGCACTAGATCAACAGCTTGGAGATCTGATGGTGGTACGTGGTGGTGTAGCGTGGACTCGTGAGGAGGCATAGCACTGAATCTAATGTTAAAAATAATGGTCTTCAGCCAGGGTCGAACCTGGGTCTTTATGGTATGCTAACATGATGCTTTGCCAATTGTGCTGTGTTCATTAGTCATCAATACATTCCATCAATATTAACATATATTAAATTAACAACGAAAACCAAAACAAATTAAAAGATGAGTCAAGATGGGCCCCCCTGCTTGCAGGCCAGCGAGTCATATTTGGAGAGAGAGGGAGCGCCTGTTGACCAGCAAATGGTAACAAAACGCGTGGAGGAGAGAGACCATAGAAGTTGATTGGCTAGTAATATTGCACGAAGAAGCCACGCGTGAACCCCCCTTTCTCCTGGGCACTGTTCATCATCTCTCTCATTCGTTCCTGCGGAAATTGCTACGGGTTTCTCCGCGGAATTTCCTGCGGATTTCGCTGCTTTTTCCAAACTCAGACCTGCAACTATGGAACACACGCAAGAACGATCCTCACAAAAATAAGGAGGATCCAGATTACATAAACAAACCCTCCTGAATCCAAATTCACCATTAGATTCGGCTAAAAACTCCTGCATCTTGAGATACGAAGCTTCATCAAGCTTATGCCCTAGTCATGGAAGATGACTATCCGTGCGTTCTAAATCTCATGCGAGGGATTAAACGTGACCTATGGTATCTCAGGAACACGTTAGTGATATTAATTCAAGCCAAAACACAATAAAATATGAAATATGATCATCATGAATTTAAAACAAAACCAGGCTTATAGTGCATGCGTTTCAGGGGTGCTTTGCCATGGCTCTGGATTTGTAATTGCTCTACAATACCTTAGGAGTACGAGCTGACGTTTGAAAGACCTTGAGGAAGGCTGTAATCAAGGTTTTGATGGTGCAATCTTCACGTGGAATTTTGAGATGCAAACCTTAGTTTTTATGGCTGCTAACCTGTGTGTATGTTCATCCCCTAATGTTCTGAATATCCTCATATATATATAATCTTTTTCTCATGGAAATTTGATTGGAAAATATATCATATTCTTCCTATTTTGTCTCAATCTTGCACCAATCCTTTTATCACGTTTTTTCAGCCTTTTCTGAGTTTATTTGGGCCTTAAAGAACTCAAGTCCCAAGCCCATAAACCTTGCACATCTTCCTTGTATTTTATTTTGATTAAATTTGAATTTAAATGGATAAATTCAAAAGAAATTAAAATAAAACCAAAAATCTTTATAAATTAGTTTATGGACTCTTTATAAGCTTAACATCACGTGGATGACCCAAAATTATAGGCCCATTAGTTCAAAAGTTGGAATTTCGTCAATTAGGGTTTCATCCATTCTCCAAATTTTGCCCAACTTCTGAAAATCATAACTCACTCAATTTTTGTCATATGAAGGTGTTCTAGGACGTTTTGAGGATTTTATCTTGAAGATATGGCTTCTGGAAGGAAACAGCTTTTTGCAAGTTTCTAGAAGGACCTGTAATGTTTTGGCTCATATCTCTCAAATGAAGCATTTCTGGCCTTGGCTTTAGAGAGACAGAGTTGTAGAGAATTCAATTTCCTTCAAAATGAGCTTTGGATGGGAAATTTCTGATGTTCCATGTAAAAGTTATGGCTGATCAAAGTTGGGTTGACTTTCTCCTTAAAAACCCTAATTTAGAAACTTAGGTTTTTGATGATTTTGGGGCTTTTCTTGATGAATCATGATCAACCCTAGATCAAATGATGAATCTAACATTAAAATGTTGATGTTGACCAAAAATCAAAAATTTTGACTGTACTTTGACCACTGTTGACTTTTAGGTCAACCTAGTCGACTATTGACTTTCTGAGCAATTGACTGAGCAATCTTGTGAATTGAAGCTTGAAACTTGGCATGAGGATTATTTGAATCATATGAGAGGCCATGGAGTCCATAGGAGGTATCAGAACCTGACTTTTCTTTGAGAAAGGCAAAACCCTAGTTGGAGGGCTGTTGTCTAGGAAAGTGTGTATTCAGTCAAGTATTGAGAAAATGAGCTTGAGTATGAAAATGTGGTGGGCAAATTTTGGGGTATGACAGAGGGATTGCTGTAATTGTCTCTCTGTTGTCTAGAGAGGAGCACGAGTGAGCGTTGGAAGAAGATCCAATTAACCAGAGTGTAGGGGAGGTATCATCATGTGTAGGAATGTTTGAGACATGTCCATATGTGAAACAACACGAGGAATTTCAAAATATAATGGACTTATCACTACTAGAAAAACTACTTTTTATGACAACTATTTTACCTCACATATTGTAAAACTGATGTATATATCCAATACGCGCCATATTTTTTTCTTAAATATATACTATATTTCGCCAATTTTTCTCAAAATCGAGGGATAAACTAATTCAATGTACACGCTTCGAATCCCAAAAGTATCATATTATGTTTTAATATCATTAAAAGTGTTACTTGAATATTTTATTTTTAATATAAAAATAAGCCACTTTTCACCTCGGTTTTGTTTCCTAACCGAAGTAAAATTATTTCCCTGATGTATTAAGTTTTAGCTTGTAGCCCTGAACAAGAGAGTCATAAACAACGAGTGTCATAAACACATTTTGTAACACCCCCAAATCTAGACTAATAATTAAAGCATACATTTGCGAAATTCAGAGTAATAAGCATGCATCACATGAGGGCATTACACACATTATTTCCAAAACAATACTTTAACATGCAATGGTCACATACAAGTAACACGGAATTAAAGATTCAAACTAACATGCAAAACCACATCGGAATAATAATCTCATCAATAAAATGGTAAATTCGGATAATTCTCATACATCATCCACCATATCTCAAATATCTTGGCTCAAAGCCACACTTCCAAATATAACATATTCAAATAAGAAATACATATGAGTAAACATCATCTCATAACATCCAGTCAACAAAACAGTGAACCCAAAATCCCAAGTGTTACACTGACTAGAGCACGACAAGACTGCTTAGTCAAGACACACTATAAGAGTGCTATACTCCCAAGCTAAAGCTCCTCCGAATCCCACTACTCTTCGGAACCTGCACGATGTCGCAATGAACATCATTCAAACAGAAGAGTGAGAATTCAAATCATTATAGATAAACATAATAATAGGAAATGCATCAATACAATAATAATACATTCCAAGAATTCATCACTCTTCATTAAAACATGCATCATATTCACTTAATCACGAATCACATGTTTCATCTCATACGACATAGCTCCTCAAAATCAAGTGATTATATTCAATTACTATAATCATCAAATGTATACAATTATGAAACACAATTCAAGTATATAACTCGCATCACAACATCCACATATATGCATATCCACAACATCATTCCACATAATCATATCACATAAATCACACAACAACAACAATTCACACCGACATGTGTGACTCAAGTGTGACTCAATGCAATATGCATGTGGATCCCTTTGTTATTATTTTCGGCAAGCCGATTGTTCATCTCTTAGACTAGATAACCACCTCTAAACCAATAAAACAGGCGCATCCCATGGTGACACACTCGGACAAATAAACTTCTTCTTAAGCAAATCTTTAAGTTGACTCTTCAACTTTTTCAACTCAGAAGCTGACATCCGACACGGAGCCATTGATACAAGAATAGTTCCAGGAATCAAATCAATCGAATACTCAACTTCATGTTCCGGCGGTAAATCACTTACATCTTCAGGAAATACATCCGCAAATTCATGAACTATTGGCAATTCCTCAATCGTTCTCTTCTCATGAACATCCAAGGTTGCCAACAACATAAACAACGCAACACCGTCTTGCACATATTCACCCACTTGCTTAGCATACAAAAACACATTATCCTTAACACTAGTTTTAAGAAAGATAATTGCCTTATCAAACCAGTTGATATAGACACGATTGAACTCCAACCAATTAATACTCAAAATCACATCAAGTTGCTCTAATGGAAGACAAACTAAATCAATTCTGAAATTTTGACCAAAGATACTCAATGGACAATTCAAACACACAAAATAAGTAGACACATAAATCATAGCAGGTGTATCAGTAACCATACTTCTACGCATATCAAACAACACAAGATTCAATCTCATAGCACAATCCAAAGAAATGAAAGAATGCGTTGCACCGGTATCAATAATAGCAGTCAAAGGTGTACCATTAATAAAGCACATACCTCAAATTATCCTATCATCAGCAGTGGTCTCAGCACTAGACAATGCAAACACTTTCCCTTTTGCTTTCTCCTTCTTTGGTTTTTCCCACTTGGTATTAATATGCCCTTGCTCACCACAGTTATAGCAAGTCACACTCGAACCAACTCCACACTTATTAGCCTTGTGACCCGCCTTGCCACACTTGAAACATGTCACCTCGACCTTTAAACAATCAACACGATGTCCTTCAACACCACATTTGAAACACCTAATCGGAGTAAAAGCTCCTCCCCCACTTGACTTCTTGCCAAAACCAGATTGCTTCTTCTAGTCATCATACGGATTCCTACGGAATTTCCCTTTGCCTTTATTATCATTCATAGACTTGTAGTAGGAAATGAAGGAGTGAAAAACACTTAGAAAGGGGGGATTAAATAAGGCTTGTTTCTAAAAATGGCAGATAAAAAATAATCACAGTTATTTTTATCCTGGTTCGTTGTTAATCAAACTACTCCAGTCCACCCTTGACGGAGTGATTTACCTCCAATGAGGATTTAATCCACTAATCAATCTTGATTACAATGGTTTTCCACTTAGACAACTTCTAAGTCTTCTAGAGTATGCTGATCACAACTTGATCACTCTAGGAATTCCTTTTACAAAATAGTAAACAATATTACAAGAGTTTAATGTGCTTCTTAATAAGCTATAATCACAAAGTGATTTTCTCTCAAGATTAAGTTCTAACACTCACTAAGATATTACAATATTTGTGAGGTTGAAGATGAAGTTACTTTGTTGTTTGCGTGATAACGTTGAAAATCAATTTGGCAGCGTAAGGTTTCTTAGCGTATTTCTCTCGTTCTTCAGCATACAGAGCTTCACTTATATAGGCAGTGAGAAAAGTGACCGTTGAGGAGGATTTAATGCTTTACGTGAATAGTACACTGCTGCATTTAATGTTTCACTCTTTTGTCAACTACCTCGAGCCTTGTTTGAACTGCTCTTGCTGACTTTGCCTTTTGTAGCTTCTAACGTTCCTTTTGTCAGTCAGATTTGACGTTGTAGCTTTTTCATCTTGTACTTGCTTATGGACTCAGACTATTAGAATTACGTTTGAATATCAGAGTCTTCAGCGTTGGTGCAGATTGTAACTTCAGTCATCAGACTTTAGAAGTTCCTTGTAGCGTGATACCATCAGATCTTCAGAGCCTTGCTTCTGATTTCCATCTTTTGTTGCCTTCCAGATCATGTTCTAATTTTCTCAAGACCATCTTCTAATGTCTTCCAGACCATGTTTTGGAGAAGCCATCCAGATCTTCTGGGTCAGAGCTTCTGAATGATGATTTAGTGCATACTCTTTTAGACTTTTCCTGAAATGGAAAACGTGAATAATTAGAGTACCACATTGTCTTATACAAAATTCATATATAATGTTATCATCAAAACTATAAATATTGATCAGAACATTTCATGTTCTAACAGGAACTACTCTCCCTACTATCCTCATCATAGATCCTGCTCTTGTTAACCAACTCTGCAAAATGAGTAATTTGCTGATATCCAATAGCCTTCTTGATATCAGGTCTCAAACCATTCACAAATTTCAAACACTTAGACCTCTCTGCATTCATAGTATTGTAATGGGGATAATACTTGATCAACTCTTGGAATCTCGCATCATACTTTCGCTACGGTACCATTACCTTGCTTCAACTCAAGGAATTCCGCTTCTTTCTTTCCATGGACATCTTCTGGAAAATAGTTCTCCAAAAATGCATCACAGAAAAGATCCCAAGTAATCACAATACCATGTTTATCAAATCTCTGAGCAGTAGTACCCCACAAATCCTCAGCTTCCTTCTCGAGCATGTGAGTACCAAACTGCACCTTCTGCGCATTAGTACAATTCATAACCCGAAAGATCTTCTCAATTTCCTTCAACCAAGCTTGTGCCTTATCAGGTTCATGCTCTCCCTCAAAGATAGGCGGATTGTTCCTCTGGAACTTCCCCAAAGCACGAAACTCATCATCATCACCATTCTGATTACTCGCATTCACCTGAGGAATTTGACAAAGAGATCCAGCCAACATCCTCAATGCATCAGCAATGTCATCATCACTCATTCCTGCAACCATCGTCCTAAGACATCCAAAAAACAGACAACAGTATTGATCGTGTCAGATACACAAATCCAATACAAAAGGGATAGGAAAACATAAATAACTTGGCCAACTGACCAACCAGGCTCTGATACCACTATGTAACACCCTCAAATCTAGACTACTAATTAAAGCATACATTTGTGAAATTCAGAGTAATAAGCGTTGAAATTCTGGTATCAAATATGTGATGTCGAATGAGATTTCACGACACTAATATCTGAGAACAAATACTTATGGAACAAGTTGAAAATTGTAACGAAAAACAGTGCAGAAAAAGTAAAAAACACAAGGAATTGTTTACCCAGTTCAGAACAAGCTTCCTACTCTGAGGGCTACCAAGCCAGGGATGAAATCAATATATACGATAATATCAATTCGAAGTTAAACTCCCCCATTTACAACTTCTCACTTAATCACCACCCTTCCTATGACTTCTACCTAAGACTTGCCTAGGTACGAGGCCCTCCTCAAATCCCTTCAGTCACAACACCCTGTGACAAACTACACAAACAATCAACAGTGAAAGACACTCTTCCAATACATGCAATTCTCAATGCTTAAAAGCTTATGAGAACTGTCACTACTCTCCCTGATTAACAGCTTTGGAGATCAAACATTCTACACCTACAGGTTTGTGAATGAACAAACATGGAACTTACAGGACAACCAAAATAAGGATTCCTAGAACCCTAAAAATATAAATATCAATTCCACTTAAAACTAGGTTTAGGATAGTCTATTTGTAGAATTAGTATTGACTGAATTGGACCTAAAACCGCAGCAAGGAGGCTGTACAAATTATGTTACTTGATCTCCAAGAAAATAGGTTTCTAATCCAAACTTTCCTAAATTGTCCCCAATTATAGAAAGTGTGAAAACCAACAAATATCTCTGATTGAATCGATCTTGAATACCCATAAGCTAACTGAATATTCCACAATAATATGTAGCTAATAAAACGGCTGATACACTTGACAGATCAACTCCAACAAGCACGATGTCATACCTGCCATGTTGTAACATCTTGTTCGACATGTTGAAATCTGTATGATATGACATTTTATTCAACATGTTCCTGCTAGGTTAGTTTTACCAAAATGCATGCCAATCTTAGAGAAACTACAAGCATGCATCACATGAGGGCATTACACACATTATTTCCAAAACAATACTTTAACATGCAATGGTCACATACAAGTAACACGAAATTAAATATTCAAACTAACATGAAAAACCACAGCGGAATAATAATCTCATCAATAAAATGGTAAATTCGGATGATTCCCATACATCATCCACCATATATCAAATATCTTGTCTCAAAGGCCACACATCCAAATATAACATATTCAAATAAGAAATACATATGAGAAAACATCATCTCATAGCATCAAGTCAACAAAGCAGTGAACCCAAAATCCCAAGTGTTATATTGACCAGAGCACGACAAGACTACCTAGTCAAGACACACTATAAGAGTGATATACTCCCAAGCTAAAGCTCGTCCGAAGCCTACTACTCTTCGGAACCTGCACGATGTCGCAATGAACATCATTCAAACAGAAGGGTGAGAATTCAAATCATTGTAGATAAACATAATAATAGGAAATGCATCAATATAATAACAATACATTCCAAGAATTCATCTCTCTTCATACAAACATGCATCATATTCACTTAATCACGAATCACATGTTTCATCTCATATGATATAGCTCCTCAAAATAAAGTGATTATATTCAATTACTATAATCATTAAATGTATACAATTATGAAACACAATTCAAGTATACAACTCGCATCACAACATCCACATATATGCATATCCACAACATCATTCCACATAATCATATCACATAAATCACACAACAACAACAATTCACACCAACACGTGCGACTCAAGTGTGACTCAATGCGATATGCATGTGGATCCCTTTGTTATCATTTCCGACAAGCCGATTATCCATCTCTTAGACTAGATAACAACCTCTAAAGCTCCATTCGACGTTAAGCTTTCAAACCCCATTCAGCGTTAGGTTTGGGGAAAAAGGCAAATAATCTTCACAAGATTACCCGACATTGCCTCTTTCAAGACTCATACTAGTGTAAGTGTGTAACAAAACAAGACTCGTGCATTCAAGATGATCTCAACCTCTTAAACTACATAAGCACATCACATTCCAACGTTGCACAACATACACAACATGAATTCAATCCTAACAATGCATCAATTGGAACACAATCAACCAATCACATGTATTCAAGCATAGCATAACATGTATTGCATCATCATTCATCAATTCACAGCATAATACATACATATCTCAAGTATTATAAACATCTGTAAATTTGATCCGAAACCTATCCAAACATAATTAAATAAATTATCAAAATACATGGAAATCCATCTTAAATCATAAGCATACAAGATCCCAAACACAAAGAATAAAAAAACACAAATTATTAGTACAGGCCGCGTTACGCGCCCATTTCCCGCGCTACGCGCGCTAAGCCAGAAAGTTTGGTGCCAAACACCCTCAGACCCGCACGGCGCCGGCTCTGCATTTTCTGCAGAAATTCTTCTGCGATGACAGCAAACCCTTTTCTCCCATTTTCCACCCAAAATCAGTTCCAATTCATATTTTATCACGAATTTCATGCTTATATCACACATACAACACATAGAATCAATGATAAACATCAAAACATCACTCACAATTCAATTTCGTGGATTCTATCATAATCTCTAAAGTTAGGGTTTCACAAAATCAACATACATACACCAAATCATATGCTATTTTCATAACCATTCATAGAATCATACGTAGAATCATTACAACAAGTTAGATATCACATAATTTATGGATTCACATACCAATTCCACAATAAAACTCATGAAATAGTAATCTCCCAACCTAAAATCATGCATTTTCTAACCCCACACACATTACCCAATTATATCTACCTATAATCACTTGAATTCACACCCTTACCTTGAATCTCTAGTCCTTCCTCTTCAAGAATTCCCCTCTTTTCTCTTCTTTCTTCTCTTCTCTTTTTCTCTAGCCTCTTTTCTTTCTTTTTCCCCAAAATTGTTACGTCTCTAAAACCCTAGTTTTCCTTACTAACTCATTTTAACATATTGGGCTTAACCCACCAAATTCTATATTCTAATTAATTAGGCCTATTACTAGATATTTACTAGTTCACTTAATTAATTAAATACCACACATATTCAATTAATCACCAAAATACAACAATTAATTAATTACCACACAAATAATAATTAATAAAAATAAATACCTAATAAATAAATACGAAAATAAAATCAGGCTATTACAACTCTCTCCCACTTAAAATATTTCCGTCCTCGAAAATTTACCTCAAGCAAACAAATCGGGATAAGAATCTTTCATTTTGCTTTCAAGCTCCCACATCACATTTCCTCCAGCCGGTCCACCCCAAACGACCTTTACCAAAACGATCTCTTTACCTCGGAGTTGTTTCACCTCCCTATCTTCTATCCGCAGAGGTAATGCCTCCATGGTCAAATTATCTCTAACATCAACATCATCTAATTGGACAACATGCGAAGGATCCGCAATGTATCTCCTCAACTGAGACACATGAAACGCATCATGATGATTAACAAGTGACGACGGTAATTCAATTTGATATGCCACATCATCTACTCTTTCGGTAATCTAATATCAACCAATGAAATGCAGCGTCAACTTACGTGACTTCAAAGCTCTACCAACACTCGTTACTGGAGTAACTCTCAAAAACACATGATTATCCTTGTCAAACTCAAGTGCTTTCCTCCTCTTATCATGGTAACTTTTCTGACGACTCTAAGAAGCCTTCATCTTCTCCCTGATCAACCTAATCTTATCAGTAGTCTGTTGAATGATCTCAGGTCCAACCACAACACTCTCTCCAGATTCATACCAACATAAAGGAGTCCTACACCTTCGACCATACAAAGCTTCAAACAGGACCATACCAATACTCGAATGGAAACTGTTATTATACATGAACTTAATCAGTGGTAAATAACTATCCCAAGCACCTCACTGTTCCAAAACACAAGCCCTCAAAAGATCCTCAAGCGACTGGATCGTCCTCTCATTCTTACCATCAGTTTGCGGATGGTACGCTGAACTCAAAAGTACTTAGTACCCAAATCACTTTGCAAACTTTCCCAAAATCTCGAAGTAAATCTCGGATCTCTATCTGAAACAGTACTCGACGGGATACCATGCAAACACAAAATCTTCTCAATATACAACTTTGCAAGTCTCTCCATCGGATAATCCATCCTCATCGGAATAAAATGAGCAGATTTCGTCAATCTATCCACAATAACCCAAATCTCTTCACAATTAGTTGATTGTGTAATCTTCTGATTATGGCCTCTTAAACAAGTTAGAGGGGCTGTACTTTGAAGATTCCTACAGATTTGAACAAATTTGCAAGTTGGTTCTTCATGTTCTTCACCATTCTTCAAGTGTTCATGGAGGCTTATTTACAAAATCATATCTCTTAGCTCAAGCCATGGATTTTCATGCTATTGATCCCTTTGGAAAGCCCTTGCTGCATACTTTAAGCCACTTGTTGAAAGTTTTCTCAAACTCCTTTGGGATCATGGAGAAAAATGACCATAAAGTTAAGAAAAATATAAGTGAAAATACTTAAAATTTCTAAGTTTTTTGAGCATAATCTTCAAAATTCCATATCTCTCAAAATAATCATTTTTGATGAAAACTAGATAAGAGACAAAGTTGCCTGTTTGATTAAGATATACAACTTTCATGTTGGGAGATTTTTTAGTGTGTAGGCAAAATTTGAAGTTCCTAAAATTAGGTTAAAATCACTTAAAACCCTAATTTTGACTTTTGTCGACTTTTTGATTCTTGATGAATTTTTTTTATTTCTCTTGGTCAAATGTCTTCAATAGTCATCTGATGATGATTCGAATCCTTAAAAGTTCATGGTTGACCATTTTCTCAAAAGTCAAAGATTGACTCACACAGTTGACTTTTCCAAATGAACTGCAGTTTTGTGGATTCCACATGAATCAAGCTCTCCTATTCAAATGAGTGATATGAATGGACTATAATGTTGATTTGGATGCTCTTGAATCATGGTTTGAGTCTTGGAGCCATGTCCTGATTAAAAGCCAACCCTCAAGTGGAATTAGGTCAAAACCCTAATTTGGGGCCTCAGGTGATCTTGAGAGTTGTTGATTTTGAATTGGGTTATACTTGGACTTAGAAATTGATGGAAGAACATTTTGAATCATAGGAGAATGTTGAACTTCCTTGTGGTCCTCAAACCACTAATTTGTTCAGTCTCCTCTTGATCAGCCTCCTGTCTTAGGACACAAGTAACAAACAATAATTTTTGTATTTTTTGGGTTAACACATGATATATGCATGATGATAATGATGATCCTAATATTTGGAGATATGGTTGGATCTTAGTGGTCAAAAATTGGGGTGCAACAGGATCCCAAAACAAAGAATCAAAAATCACAAATTTTTAGTACAGGCTGCGCTACGCGCCCATTACCCGCGCTACGCGTACTAAGTCAGAATGTTCGGCGCCAAACGCCCTCAGACCCGCGCGGCGTGCGCTCTATGTTTTCTGTTGAAATTCTTCTGCGATGACAGCAAACCGTTTTCTCCCATTTTCCACCCAAAATCAGTTCCAGTTCAGATTTTATCACGAATTTCATGCTTATATCACACATACAACACATAGAATCAATAATAAACATCAAAACATCACTCACAATTCAATTTCATGGATTCTATCATAATATCTAAAGTTAGGGTTTCACAAAATAAACATACATATACCAAATCATATGCTATTTTCATACCCATTCATAGAATCATTATAACAAGTTAGATATCACATAATTTATGGATTCACATACCAATTCAACAACAAAACTCATGAAATAGTAATCTCCCAACCTAAAATCATGCATTTTCTAACCCCACATACATTACCCAATTATATCTACCTATAATCACTTGGATTCACACCCTTACCTTGAACCTCTAGTCCTTCCTCTTCAAGAATTCCCCTCTTTTCTCTTTTTTCTTCTCTTCTCTTTTTCTCTAGCCTATTTTCTTTCTTTTTTCCCAAAATTGTTATGTCTCTAAAAACCTAGTTTTCCTTACTAACTCATTTTAACATATTGGGCTTAACCCACCTAATTCTATATTCTAATTAATTAGGCCCATTACTAGATATTTACTAGTTCACTTAATTAATTAAATATCACATATATTCAATTAATCACCAAAACACAAGAATTATTTAATTACCAAACAAATAATAATTAATAAAAATAAACACCTAATAAATAAATACGGAAATAAAATCGGGCTATTACACATATCATCTTCATTATGAAGATGATATGTGTTTAGGGTTCTCATTTCTTCTTTAGAGATTCAAAACATTTTCTTTCACTTCTTCTTTAGAGATCTGGTACCTAAAGCATCATTACTCATTCTGTAGTTGTTGTTGAGACCTAGAGGTTTATCTATGATGTTGTTGTAGTCTTGTTGAGAGATTGTTTTTTGATTTGTTTTTTAATTAAAGTTGTTGTTTTTGAATTGTTGATGTTATTGTTGTTTATATTTTCTACTATATGTTGTAGTTTTCTTGTTATTATCAAGTTTAAGTATTCATATTGGTATTGATATTGAGATTATGCTTTTTGTGCATATCTCATCTTGTTCCGTCGAGTTGGGTTTATTCTATTTAATGTCGATTTTTTGTTTCACTAACCCCTCTTTGAACATATAACCTATTAAATTGATTTTGGAAATAGTCATACAAAATATTATGTTGTATTTGAAACATACGTTACAGTGATTATTGTTTTTCTAGCATTCTGCAACTCATCATTTATCTCGTGCTTTTTTAGTGTTAAAATTTCTCCAATGATTCTAGTTTTCATTTAACTTTCTTCCATATTTTTTCATTTTTTAAAGTATCAAAATTTATGTTTTCAAGAATGAATTAATAGAAAAAGAAGTGTTGAATAAAGAATTTGAAAGATTGAAGAGATTTTCAAAATTAAAGAGCGTGGGGTAAATGATGAGTTAGAGGATGCTAGAAAATCATTGATTAGTGTAAGTTATTCTTCATATATAACCAAATTATTCATATAATTATTTTTCTAACAAAATTCGAGAAGTTATATATTCAGTTAAGGTGAAATAAGCAATCCATATTAGATATAATAAACTCGATGTTATTCAACCCGTCGGTTAAATTCCAAAATCGAGGGGAAAAGCGGTACATTTATTTTTATTTGTAAATTAAGTGATGTATTCCTTCGGCTATTAACCGAAGGGTAATTCGCTATTTTATTTATTTTTTAATTTAAAAGGAAATAACCTTTACCCTCGGTTTTAGTCGGAAACCAAGGGCTATACATTCATAAAGTAACCTAGAACGCATCTATGTCATGTTAGAACAAGAAATGTTCTGATAGTTTTGCAGGAATGTGATACTCTGGACAAGATCAAAAAGGGAGAAGCATATATGAAGAAAATCTCTTAAAGAGCTGAAGCAATCAAGCTTATTATTGTGATAGCTCTGATACAAGAAGTTTCAAGATCAGAAAGAAGCTATGCTCTGATACAAGAAGTTTCAAGCTCTGATAGCTCTGATACAAGCAAGCCTTCTTGATGATATGATAAAGCCAAGTGCTCTTAAAGAAATATTCAAAGCTCTGAAGCTGTCCAATGGAAGCTCTGAAGTGAAGCTCTGAATTATCTGAAATTTAAAGTTTAACGTGAAAGTCTCAACTAAAATAGAAAAATACTCAGGGAAGTCTTTTATTTATAAAATCTTCCAGTATTAATTTCAGGGGGAGATTGTTAATCTCAGAGGGAGATATATTCACGCACTCTGATTAATATGCTTTATGCTATATCTGTGTATTGTCTTTTTCATCTGATATTCTGGATACAAATTCATATCAATTCTGTATGTTTTTGTCATCATCAAAAAGGGGGCGATTGTTAGAACAAGAAATGTTCTGATCAATATTCTTAGTTTTGATGATAACATTATATATGAATTTTGTATAAGAGAATGTGTTACTCTAATTATTCACGTTTTCCATTTCAGGAAAATTCTTAAAGAGTATGCACAAAATCAGCGCTCAGAAGCTCTGACCCAGAAGATCTGGATGACTTCATCAGAACATGATCTGGCAGATATCAGAAGATGGTCCTGCAAAATTCAGAACATGATTTGGAAAGCATCAGAAGATGGCAGTCAGAAGCAAAGCTCTGAAGATCTGATGGTATCACGCTCAAAGCACTTCTAAAGTCTGAAGACATAAGTTGCATCTGCACCAAAGCTGAAGACTCTAATATTCAAATCTCTATTCTACATATTCTGAGTCCAGAAGCAAGTACAAGATGAAAAGGCTATAACGTCAAATCTCTGACTGACAAAAGGAACGTTAGAAGCTACAAAAGGCAAAGTGAGTAAAAGCAGTTGAAGCATGGCTCGAGGTAGTTGACAAAAGAGTGAAACATTAAATGCAGCAGTATACTATTCACGCAAAGCATTAAATGCTCCTAACGATCACTTTTCCTCAACGCCTATATATAGAAGTTCCGATTCAGAAGGAGATAGAACAACTCTTGCGCAAAAGAACCAAAACACTGTCAAACTGAAATCAAATAAAAGCAAAGAAGAATTTCATTTTCAACCTCACAACTTTGTAATATCTTAGTGAGTGTTAGAACTTAAACTTAAGAGAAAAATCACTTTGTGATTATAGCTTATTAAGAAGCATTTGAATCTCTTGTAATATTTATTTTACATTGATTGTAAAAGGAAGTTCCTAGAGTGATCAAGTTGTGATCTGTATACTCTAGAAGACTTAGAGGGTATCTAAGTGGAGAATCATTGTAATCAGTTTGATTAGTGGATTAAATCCTTAGTTGAGGTAAATCACCTTGTTAGGGGTGGACTGGAGTAGTTTTGTTAACAACGAACCAGTATAAAAATAATTGTGTTATTTATTTTTATCTACCATTTTGAGAAAGAACCCTTATTCAATCCCCCCTTTCTAAGTGTTTTTCACTCATTCAATTGGCATCAGAGCGCCGGTTCTAGGTGCAAACACTTAACTGTGTTAGAGAAAAGATTCAGGGAGAAAAACACAAAATGGTTGAAACAACTACTTCAAATCCTCCTGAGCAAAACAACAATGGTAACAATGGAATCAGTAGCTTCAATGGTTACAATAGACCACCAGTCTTTGATGGTGACAACTTTTAATACTGGAAAGATAGACTAGAAAGTTACTTTCTATGTCAAGATGGTGATCTATGGGATTTAGTGTTGGATGGTTACAGACATCCTGTGAATGCTCGTGGAGTCAAGATTTCAAGATAAGCTATGAGTGATGACCAAAAGAAAGAATTCAAGAATCATTACAAATTAAGAACTATACTGTTAAATGCTATCTCACATGCTGAGTATAAGAAGATAACAAACAGAGATACTGCTCATGACATCTTTGATTCTCTGAAGATGACTCATGAAGGAAATGCACAAGTCAAGGAGACAAAGGCTCTGGCCCTAATCCAAAAGTACAAAGCTTTCAGAATGGAAGATGATGAAAACATTGAACCAATGTTCTCCAGATTCCAAACTCTAACTACTGGATTGAGAGTTCTTGACAAGGGATACACAAAGGCTGATCATGTTAAAAAGATAATCAGAAGTCTTCCCAGAAGATGGGGACCTATGGTTACAGCATTCAAGATTGCAAAGAATCTGAATGAAGTATCTCTTGAGGAGCTTATCAGTGCATTGAGGAGTCATGAGATTGAGCTAGATGCAAATGAGCCTTAAAAGAAAGGTAAGTCTATTGCTTTAAAATCTAAAAATAAACGCTGTGCTAACGCTTTTCAGGCAGAAGAAGAAGAATCTGACCAGTCAGAGTCAGAAGAAGATGAATTATCTCTCTTATCCAGAAGAGTGAATCAACTCTGTAAGAGAAAGCAGAGAAAATTCAAGATCTTCAAGAGACCTGAAAAGGGAGAATCTTCTAAACATAGAAGACCTGGCAAAAAGAAGGTAACGTGCTATGAATGCAAAGAACCTGGACACTACAAGAATGAATGTCCTAAGCTTCAAAGGGGAAAGCCCAGAAAGAAGTTTGAAAAGAAGAAAGGCATGATGGCTACATGGGACGACTGTGATTCATCAGATCAAAAGTCAGACTCTGAAGATGAGCAAGCCAACATAGCACTTATGGCAACAGTTGATGCTGGTGAAGAATCTACTTCTGATTCAGACACTGATGAGGTATTTTCTGAACTCACTAGAGAAGATTTAGTTTCCAGCTTATCAGAACTTCTGGAAGTCAAGAGTCAACTTAGTATCAAATACAAAAAGCTCAAGAAGTTTTTTGAATCTGAAACTAAGAGACTTGAAATAGAAAACTCTGAACTAAAAGAAAAAGTTTTAAAATTGACTAAAGATGCTGAAACATCTTCAAGTTTAGAAAAGTCTATTCCAAGCACTAACAATATTCTGAAAGAATATGACTTGAGCTTCAGAAAGTTCTTATCTAGAGGTATAGGCAGAAGTCGGCTAGCCTCTATGATTTATGGTGTAAGTGGAAACAAAAGAATAGGTATAGGCTTTGAGGGAGAAACCCCATACAAAATTGAACCTGTTGATAAAATGATCATTGAATATAAACCGTTATATGAACAGTTCAAGTATGGTCACTCTCATGATATTAAACACACATCACACTCTAAGATTTTCCACATCACACACACAAAGAAATATGCTGTTGCACATTCTGGTAAACCTTATGTGAAATATCAGTTCAATCAGAACTTGAGAAGGACTAACCTTAAAGGACCCAAAAGAATGTGGGTACCTAAAGAAAAGATAATTCCTGTTGCAGATCTCCTTCACGGCTCAAAAGAAAAACATGTCATGGTACCTGGACTCTAGGTGCTCACGTCACATGACGGGAAGAAGGTCTATGTTCCAAAGTATGGAACTTAAATCTGCTGGAGAAGTAAAGTTTATAGGGAATCAGAAGGGCAAAATCATTGGCTCAGGAACCATATGTATTGGTAATTCTCCCTCTATAACTAATGTTCTTTTAGTAGATGGATTAGCTCATAACTTATTGTCCATAAGTCAATTAAGTGACAATGGTTATGACATAATCTTTAATCAAAAGTCTTGTAAAGTTATTAGTTAGAAGGATGGCTCAATCCTATTTACAGGCAAGAGAAAGAACAACATT
Source organism: Vicia villosa (assembly GCF_029867415.1). Classification (NCBI taxonomy): domain Eukaryota; kingdom Viridiplantae; phylum Streptophyta; class Magnoliopsida; order Fabales; family Fabaceae; genus Vicia; species Vicia villosa. The sequence goes on along the minus strand of NC_081180.1, from coordinate 127,145,576 downwards.
TATAAGATTGATCTTTCAGATCTTAAGAATCAAAAGGTTACTTGCCTTCTGTCTGTTAACGAAGAGTAGTGGGTCTGGCACAGAAGATTGGGTCATGCTAGTTTAAGAAAGATTTCTCAGATTAACAAACTTAATCTGGTCAGAGGACTCCCTAATCTGAAATATAAATCAGATGATCTTTGTGAAGCATGTCAGAAAGGGAAGTTTTCAAAACATGCATTCAAATATAAAAATGTTGTCTCTTCCTCTAAGCCTTTAGAACTTCTGCACATTGATCTTTTTGGCCCAGTCAAAACAACATCAATCAGAGGCAAGAAATATGGATTGGTCATTGTAAACGACTATAGCAGATGAACTTGGGTAAAGTTCTTAAAACACAAGGATGAGTCACATTCTGTGTTCTTTGACTTTTGTAATCAGAATCAATCTGAAAAGGAATGTAAAATCATAAAAGTCAGAAGTGATCATGGTGGTGAATTTGAGAACAGATTCTTTGAAATTAATTTCAAAGAAAATGGTATTGCCCGTGATTTCTCTTGTCCTAGAACTCCACAGCAAAATGGAGTTGTAGAACGAAAGAATAGAACTCTACAAGAAATGGCCAGAACCATGATCAATGAGACTAATATGGCTAAGCATTTCTGGGCAGAAGCAATTAACACAGCTTGTTATATTCAGAATAGAATCTCCATAAGACCTATTCTAAATAAGACTCCTTATGAATTGTGGAGGAACAGAAAGCCCAACATTTCTTATTTCCATCCATTCGGATGTGTCTGTTATATTCTGAATACTAAAGATCATCTGAACAAGTTTGATTCTAAAGCTCAGAAGTGTTTTCTACTTGGATATTTTGAACGCTCTAAAGGCTACAGAGTATACAATACTGAAACTCTGGTAGTAGAGGAATCAATCAATATCAGATTTGATGATAAGCTTGGCATTGAAATGCCAAAGCAGTTTGAGAATTTTGCAGATATAGATATCTCTAACTCAGATCATGAAGAACCTAAGGAAAAGGATGATGCAGAAGATCAAGTTGCAGCGTCTTTAGAGAATATCAGAATATCTGAAGAGCCAACACTCAGAAGATCCTCTAGACTCAACTCTGCTCATCCAGAAGATGTCATAATTGGAAAGAAAGATGATCCCATAAGAACAAGAGCATTCCTAAAGAACAATGCAGAATGTCAATTTGGTTTTGTGTCTTTGATTGAGCCAACTTCTGTTGATCAAGCTCTGGAAGATGCTAACTGGATAATTGCCATGTAAGAAGAGTTAAATCAGTTTACAAGGAATGATGTTTAGGATTTAGTTCCAAGACCTAAAGGATTCAATATCATTGGAACAAAATGGGTTTTCAGAAACAAGCTGAGTGAGAAAGGTGAAGTCATTAGAAACAAAGCCAGACTGGTTGCTCATGGCTATAGTCAACAAGAAGGTATTGACTATATAGAAACCTTTACACCAATGGCTAGGTTAGAATCTATTAGATTGTTAATTTCATTTGCCACTCAGAATAACATTACTCTGTATCAGATGGATGTTAAGAGTGCCTTTTGAAATGGTTATATATATGAAGAAGTGTATGTCCACCAACCTCCTGGTTTTGAAGACTCTAAGTCTCCAGAACATGTTTTTAAATTAAAGAAATCATTATACGGATTGAAGCAAGCTCCCAGAGCTTGGTATGAAAGATTAAGTTCTTTCCTTCTGGATAATGGTTTCACAAGAGGAAAAGTAGACACAACTCTCTTCTGTAAAACCTTTAAAAAGGATATGCTAATTTGTCAAATTTATGTTGATGATATTATTTTTGGAACATCTAATGCTACACTTGGAAAGGAGTTTGCTAAGTCTATGCAGACAGAATTTGAGATTAGCATGATGGGAGAACTCAAGTATTTCCTAGGCATTCAGATCAATCAAACTTCTGAAGGAACCTATGTTCATCAGACTAAGTATGTCAAAGAGCTTCTGAAGAAGTTCAATCTATCTGAAAGCAAAGAAGCAAAAACTCCAATGCATCCAACTTGTGTATTAGGTAAGGATGAGGTAAGCAAGAAGGTAGATCAGAAGATCTACAGAGGTATGATAGGATCTCTTCTCTATCTGACTGCTTCTAGACCTGATATTTTATTCAGTGTATGCTTGTGTGCTAGATTCCAATCAGATCCTAAAGAATCTCACTTAACTGCTGTTAAGAGAATTCTTAGGTATCTGAAAGGTACTACTAATGTTGGTTTAGTCTACAGAAGATCTGAAGAATACTACTTAGTAGGATATTGTGATGCTGATTACGCTGGAGATAGAGTTGAAAGGAAAAGTACTTCTGGAAGCTGTCAATTTCTGGAAAGTAACCTGATCTCCTGGTACAGCAAGAAGCAAGCAACAATTGCATTATCTACTACAGAAGCAGAATACATAGCTGCTACTGGATGTAGTACACAGATGCTCTGGATGAAAAGTCAGCTAGAAGACTATCAGATATATGAGAGTAACATTCCTATATTATGTGATAATACTTCTGCTATTTGTTTATCTAAGAATCCTATTTTACATTCTAAGGCTAAACATATAGAGATTAAACATCACTTTATTAGGGACTATGTTCAGAAGGGTGTTCTTTCTTTAAACTTTGTGGATACAAAACATCAGTGGGCTGATATCTTTACAAAACCCCTTGTTGAAGATAGGTTTAGGTTCATTCTGAAGAACATCAGTATGGATTTATGCCCAGAATGAAGGTGTTGAGAAGATCTGATATATGGATTAGATTGAAAATATTTTCTTATCAGATGTTCTAGTTATGTATGATCATTTAGATACTCTGATTCTGTTATGTCTAACGTTTCACATGTCTAAGTATGATACAGAACTTCTGTTAAAGCAAAATAGCTATCACCAGCTATTCTAGATGATGACCACATGTTCATTCTGAAAGGACAAGCATGCGTGTAGTTAATGAGACGCCGCCCTAGGTAACTGTGCAAATCTTTTCAAATCTCATGCTATCTCCACTAACGTCTTTCAACATTAAATGTAAATGATCCAGTTTATGTAACCGTTGCATTCAGAATTTCATTGCATTTTGTTTTCAAGTTCGGGTCTATAAAATCATATCTCATATTCATTTCATCTCTTTTCACTCCTTCATCATCTTCGTTTTATGCATTTCGGTCTCCTATTTTCTCTGCATAAAAACCCTAAAAGTAAAAAACCCAGAAATCTCAAGCATTCTTCAATGGCTTCTTCATCAAAAACTCTCAACAAGGTTTCGTCCTCTCAGCAACACCAACAACAAAATCAACAGCAACAACAAACTGTCTTCTCTCCTTTGAAGACCTGTTTGATTCCATACGAAGACTTAGAAGTTCTCTGTGAACTTATGGTTGATTTTGAAAATCTTCAAGCACACCAGTTTAGCATCAAGACGAACATGTTGGTTCAAGGATGGGCAAATTACTTTGATCGTCTCATTGGACCAGTTTATCCTCTTTTGGTTAAGGAATTTTGGACTCATGCTACCCTAACCTCAAACGCTATTATCTCCTTCGTGTTAGGGCAAGAGGTTGTAATTACTGAAAATCTGATAAGGAAGTTACTTAATCTCCAAGGTTTGGGTGGAATAATTGGTGCTCTTCCTGGAAGAACTAATTGGGAAACAGCTTATCCAGAAATATTTACTTCTGGAAAAGGTTCACCTCACTCCACGGATCTGAAGCCTTCTTACAGAGTTTGGACAAAGATCATTCTGGGATCTCTCAACCACAGAAAATCAACTGTTTCTGCAACCTATATCAGTCAAGATCAGTAGTTCCTTCTGTACTGCATTAGAAAGGGTATGAGAATCAACTTGCCTCATGTTCTGTTCCATCATCTGAGGACTCATGTGAAAGAATCAAGAGAAGCAGAACGTCTGAAATATCCCAAATAAAGAAGAATATCATCTGTCATACCCCAAAATTTGCTCTCATATATTTGCAAATGTCACTTTATTTCAAATAAGTGACATAGCCCAGTCGGTAAGGATTTGAGGTTAAAAGGTACAAGAGCGAGATGTCCCGGGCTCGAATCTCACTTCTAATAATTCTCCTTTTTTATTTGTTTTCTAATTATAATTCTAACTTTATTTCCATTTATTCAAAAATCATAAAAATTGCATTTTTTATTATTTTAATTTAAATTTTCGCACTAATTAAATAAGTATTTTTTTTAAATAGTCAATTTTCACTTTTATGCATTTTTTAGCAAAAAAATCACTAAAAATCATAAAATGTTCAAAAAAATCCAAAAAACAAGTTTTTAATTCTAATTTTCGTTTTTTCTTTTAATTTTTTTTAAATATTAGTTTTTAATTGTAATTAATTATTTTATGCATTTTATAGCTAAAAAAAATCAAAAATAAAATAGTACTTGTTGCTTAGCTTTTGGTCCAAGTCAATTGGCATTAAAATTTATTTGATTTGATTCTCTCTAATTTTAGATAAAATCAAAACAAATAATTTTGTTATGTCCATAGTATTATTGTTAATTTATCTTTTCCTTTTTTATTTTAACCTAACTTTACACTATAAATTGAGCCAATCTGTACACTTTTAAGAAAAAAACTAACAATTACCAATTTCTCAATTCACTATCTCACAACTAAACCCTTATTCTTTTAACACCTTTAACCCCATTCTTCATTATTAATTCCTAGATACAAAACAATTCACCGAGTTTCTTCAATATCTTTTGTTCTTCTTTTACTTGGTTCTTGGCCAATGATTTCATATGAGGCCTCCTCTTCTTCTTTTTTTTAAAGAAAAAACCTTTTCTAAATCTTTTTATCAAAACTAAAAATAAACCTTTTGTTTTCAAAATCTTTTGGCGGATGATTAACATATGAGGCCTACTAACTTTAGTTTTTGGCCTTTTGCCATTGGCCAATGATGATACTTGAGGCCACCTTTTTATCAAAATTCTTATGTTTTTGACATCCTCTTTATTTTTTTAAACACTTTCTTTTCAACTCCCCTTTTTTAAAAACCTTTTTCAAATACTTTATCTAGAATTACAATATTTTTGGCCAATGATGATACCTGAGGCCTATTTTTTTAAATCATTGCTTTGGCCATTGTTGCTACATTTTAGTTTAAATTAAAAAAAAAAAACCTTGGGAATGTTTGCCCTTTTAGCCATGATCTAACTTTCTGAACCTTTCTTTATTTCTTGGGAAAATTGTAAATTATATGAGGCAAAACCCTTTTTTTTAATATTTTTTATTTTTATTGTAACTATTATCATTACTAACATTTTTTTTTATAATTATTATTATTAGTAATATTTTTGTTAATTGCTTCTATTATTATTATTATTATTATTATTATTATTATTATTATTATTATTATTATTATTATTATTATTATTATTATTATTACTATTATACTATTATTATTCTTATTATATTATTGTTATTATTACTATTATACTATTATTATTCTTATTCTTATTCTTATCCTATTTTTGAAGGTACTTCCTTTAGCTAAAGAGGAGCGGTGCAGGAATATGGGTTTGCCATTGTTAAGGCATAAAGCTTTTGCCTCTTCAAAAACCTCATTGGCATCCCAAGGACCTCCAGCCACACCATATCAAATCAAATCCTGGTTTTTCTTTAATTCATTTTTCTAATTATTGGTTTATTGCTTTATTATTTAAATTTTCACTAAAACCTTAATCTTTTTTTTTCTCAAACCATAAAATTCATGTTATTTTCATAAATCACTCTAAATTTTTTTTTTTATAAAATTAATTTTTTTATTTTAGTAATTAATTTAAATTAATTAGAATAATTAGTTAATATTTTTAATTAGGTTTATGATTTAAATTAGGTTTAGTTTTAAATTAATTTTAGGATCAATAGTTAAATAATTTAATTTAGGTTTAATTAATTAATTAGGTAAATTAGGTTAAATAATTAGGCTAATTAGGTTTATTTAGTCAATTAACAGTTTCGTTATTTTAATTTAGTGCAATTAGGCTTAGTAATTAACCTCAACTTCAAAAACCATAGATAACCCAAGAGGTAGGCGTTGCCCATTAACCTTTAAGATTTAGGTTTGCCCCTTTTGTAATTAAACATTGAATTTCTTCAAACGCGCATTCTCTTCTCACCTCATATTGTTTGATTGTCGTATGTTTGTGCTAATTCCCAGCCTTGGGGTAAAACTTGTTTATTTATTTAATTTTTGCCTTTATTTAAATTTCTGCCTTTATTTAATTCTTTGCCTTTAAATTTAATTATTTATTTTTAAGTTTCGCTTTTACTATTTATTTCAAATTTTAGAAAATGTGTATAGGCTTGCAAGTTTTTTTTTTTTGTAATAGTTTAGTTTTATTTTTCTGCCTTTCTTTCCGTCTTTATTTTTCTGCCTTTCTTTTCCGCCTTTATTTTTCTGCCCACAGGTGTTTATTGTAATAGCGTAGGAACTTATATTCTCTGCCTTTAATTTCTGTATAATATTAATTACTGTGGTTAGTAATCCTAGGGAGTGCAAGCCTTGAATTAACTTAGAATAACTAATTACAAGATAAAATATCCGAACTGAATCACTTGATTGTGCCACACACACCTTTGGAGTAACCTCTCTTCTTGCCTTGTTGCCTTTTAATTATGATTATGAAATAGTCAAGTCCCTCGATTCCGAGGATACCTAAGCAAAACAAATGTTACTCTCAGTTCATCATCATAAGATCATAGTCCCTTCGAAGTTGCCTTAATAGTAAATGATCTTGTCCCTCGAAGTTGCCTCGGTAAATGATGATTGTCCCAATTGCTAAGGTATCCTCGCCTGTTGCCTAAAAAAGATTAATGACTATTATATCCTTCCCTAAAGACTACCTATCTCTATATGGTAGGGACAGTTTTATGACGAACGATGTTTCTTGATGACCCTTCAACATCCAATGAAAGGACTTCCTACCCTCTTATGGTATGGATAACCTTTTCAAACCGAAAAGCTAAAAGAACATTTTTTCTAACTAAGGGTAAGTGTTCCTGATTGCTTGCTCTATTCAAATTCAAATTCAAATTTCAAAATATTTTCCCACTTTTTTTCAAAGAATCTTTTCAAAAAGACTACGCTTATTTACAAGCTAAAGTTCTTATTCAAACATTTTCGTATTCACACACTACACTTATTTTCAAACAATTCAAACATTCAAAAGTGAGCTAAGCAATTAAGAGCCCATGGATAACCATGGATACAAAGGGTGCTTACACCTTCCCTTTGTATAACTTACCCCCGAACTCAAAATCTTTTTAAAAGGTCTTTTTCTGTTCTTTTAGCCTTTCTCTATATTGGATAAAATAAAAGTCGGTGGCGACTCTTGCTATCCGCAACATTTTTAAAAGTCAATTCTCCCACCGTATTACACAATCCCTATGGGAAGGCTGATATCAGACATTCTAACTGAGAGTGGTCTGATTGATACTCTGAGAGCAGCTGGCTCCATTCAAGATCTGACTACTGTTAGTGGGAGTACTCTAACTGCCCACACTCTGAGGAGAATGCATTTGCTTGGAAAAGTGATTTCTACTCCAACAGTGATTCCTGATATTCTGACCAGAAGAAATCCAGTTGTTGATTTCCCTTTGTTTTTCAAGGAAGAACTGTCAGAATCTGTCCAACTCTATCTGGAGTCCTGTGTAAGAGACCAATCAGAAGTTGATCCTGCTTGGATTCGTGGAAGAACTCTTTCATCTTTGGATGATTTAATCAAGAAGGATAAGAAGAAGAAAGAGAAGAAGAAGAATCAAAAGGTTACTGGCGAAGTTCCTGCTGCAAAGAAAGCTAAGAAGCAGAAGAAACCTTCAAGTATTGTTATCTCTGACTCTGTACCTGTTAATAGTTCTGAACAAGTATCAACCGAATCTCTCAAAATCCCTAGAACTATTAAACAGTTTCAGAAGCTCATAGAAGACATTGATAATATAGACACTTCTAGTTTACACTCTTCTTCTGACCTTCCTCCTCAGAAAATACCACCATCATCTGAAACTCCATCTTCTTCCACCACCACAAAAGGAAAACGCCCACTTCATTCTGAGCCCGTTTTGTGCCCCAAACCACTAAATGTCATTTTCCCACCAATTCCACCAGAAAATATATTCTCCACTAATCAACCATCCACCTTTATTCCTAAACCAATCTCACCAATTTCTGACCCCTCTTCTCCATCTACTTTTTCTGACCATGTTGTTATAGCCGCTGACTCTGACAATGAAGCTGAATCCTCTCCTCCTCCACCCTCTTCAAACACTTCTTTGTTTGATAGAGCCTCTGAAACATATTCTGTTTCCAACCCCTTTAATCCAAAAACCAGTTTCAGAACCAACCCTCATAAACCTTCTGTCGATGTACGTTTTGAATTATTAAAATATAAGGTACGGACAGGGTTAGATTATCTGAAGATTGCCCATGACTCCAAGCTGGATCATGTGGCTGCTGAAAAGCTTTGGAAAGCTTTTGCTGAAGATGTGGAGGCAGAGTTTCTGGACCTCCAGAAGGATTGTCTAGCTGCTGCTCCTGGTCCTGCTGGACTAGCGTTGGAGTATATTGCTGGCATCTACTCTCTTCCTATTTCTGACTGGAAGCCTCTAGAATAAACTCCCTTCATTGATGAAATGGAAGTGGATAACCCTTTGCCTCTGGTTGTCTGGACGCCTTATCAGTTTTTAGTTCTGACTGGAGACTTCAAGACTCTGTTTGATTGGTTCCGGGAGAATCCTATGGAAAAGTATTCTGATTTGGTGTATCCTCTGATTGAGTATCCTCTAGAAGAAGAACCTGAAGAAGAGCAACAAGTTGCTGAAGAGCAACAAGCTGAAGATATTCCCGTTGAAGAGGAATCCATTACTAAAAATCAGATGATTCCAACTTTTGATGTTCCTACTTCTTCTGCTGGTCCTTCTACATCTGTTTTGATGGAAACTCTGAAGGAACTCCAAGTGAATCAAGCTTCTGTATTCAGTCGTCTGGACAAGCAAGATGAAACCAACGATGAATTCAGAACTTGGATGCAAAAACAAGAAGAATCCTCCAAGAAGCAAGCTGAAGATACTACTGAGGTTAAGAACCTTCTGGCAGCTTTAGCCTCTAAGCTTAACCAGTCGTAGTCTGTGTCTTTGTGTCTTAGATAGTTTTCTTGTTTTTTTTGCATCTGTTTTGATTCTGCATCTGCTTTGTACTTTCCTTTTGATTAATCAATGAAATATATTTCTTTCTTCACTCTATGTGTCTTTCATCTGAATCTTTTATACTTTTTGATGTTATGACAAAAAAGTGGAGAAGCGTGCTAATTGAATTGATTTATAATATCAGTTGCTGGGCTTAAGTATCAACATTCCTAACAATTGTATTGCAAGTTTTCTGTCTCTGATAGTTTTGCAGGAATGTGATACTCTGGACAAGCTCAAAAAGGGAGAAGCATATATGAAGAAAATCTCTTAAAGAGCTGAAGCAATCAAGCTTATTGTTATGATAGCTCTGATACAAGAAGTTTCAAGATCAGAAAGAAGCTATGCTCTGATACAAGAAGTTTCAAGCTCTGATAGCTTTGATACAAGCAAGCCTTCTTGATGATCTGATAAAACCAAGTGCTCTTAAAGAAAGATTCAAAGCTCTGAAGTTGTCCAATGGAAGCTCTAAAGTGAAGCTCTGAATTATCTGAAGTTTAAAGTTCAACGTGAAAGTCTCAACTGAAATCGAAAAAATACTCAGGGAAGTCTTTTATTTATAAATTCTTCCAGTATTAATTTCAGGGGGAGACATATTCACACACTCTGATTAATATGCTTTATGCTATATCTGTGTATTGTCTTTTTCATCTGATATTCTGGATACAAATTCATATCAATTCTGTATGTTTTTGTCATCATCAAAAAGGGGGAGATTGTTAGAACAAGAAATGTTCTGATAAATATTCTTCATTTTGATGATAACATTATATATGAATTTTGTATAAGAGAATGTGGTACTCTAATTATTCACGTTTTCCATTTCAAGAAAAGTCTTAAAGAGTATGCACAAAATCAGCGCTCAGAAGCTCTGACCCAGAAGATCGGGATGGCTTCATCAGAACATGGTCTGGCAGACATCAGAAGATGGTCCTGCAGAATTCAGAACATGATCTAGAAAGCATCAGAAGATGGCAGTCAGAAGCAAAGCTCTGAAGATCTGATGGTATCACGCTCAAAGGACTTCTAAAGTCTGAAGACATAAGTTACATCTGCACCAAAGCTGAAGACTCTGATATTCAAATGTCTATTCTACATATTCTGAGTCCAGAAGCAAGTACAAGATGAAAAGGCTATAACGTCAAATCTCTGACTGACAAAAGGAACGTTAGAAGCTACAAAAGGAAAAGTCAGTAAAAGCAGCTGAAGCATGGCTCGAGGTAGTTGACAAAAGAGTGAAACATTAAATGCAGCAGTATACTATTCACGCAAAGCATTAAATGCTCCTAACGGTCACTTTTCCTCAACGCCTATATATAGAAGTTCTGATTCAGAAGCAGATAGAACAACTCTTGCGCAAAAGAACCAAAACGCTGTCAAACTGAAATCAAACAAAAGCAAAGAAGAACTTCATCTTCAACCTCACAACTTTATAATATCTTAGTGAGTGTTAGAACTTAAACTTAAGAGAAAAATCACTTTGTGATTATAGCTTATTAAGAAGCATTTGAATCTCTTGTAATATTTATTTTACATTGATTGTAAAAGGAAGTTCCTAGAGTGATCAAGTTGTGATCTGTATACTCTAGAAGACTTAGAGGGTATCTAAATGGAGAACCATTGTAATCAGTTTGATTAGTGGATTAAATCCTCAGTTGAGGTAAATCACCTTGTCAGGGGTGGACTGGAGTAGTTTAGTTAACATTGAACCAGGATAAAAATAATTGTGTTATTTATTTTTATCTACCATTTTGAGAAAGAAACCTTATTCAATCCCCCCTTTTCTAAGTGTTTTTCACTCCTTCATGTCATACATTCATAAAGTAACAATGCTCAAGATATTGTCAACACATCAATTTACAAGAAAACCTCTACACCAATAAGAATTCAAACACCACCACTCTATATATTGGACGTTATCTTGTGAAACCCTCTATATCCAATAAGAACGTGAACACCAACACAACTTGTCATTAAATAAGCAATGGGTATGCATCCTTTTTCTCTGGAATAAATTGCAAGTGCAGAAAAAAATTGGATCCAGGTTGGTGTTCTTACATAATATCTTATCTTTTAACTAGAATAGAATTTTATGTTATGTATCTAACTTTTTTTTGTTATTTCAAAAATTGGATTTGAACAAAACCATTGAACTTGAAAAGCAATAGATATGTAACAAAATCTGGATTTGTTCTTCTCCAAGAATAACAATGACAATGATGAATCAAATTTGTCAAAAAAATTTACTTGTAGATTGTAAGTTTGTATTTTAATTTATATGTAAACAATATAATTTAATACTATGTGTAAACAATGTAATTTTTTTAATCTATCTTTTCCCCTCGGTTTTTGGACAAAAACCGAGAGGCATGTGGCACTAGTTTTGAAAATATAGAAATGCTATTGCTGAGGATTGAACCAATGACATTTTCAACTATTCCCTCGATTTCTGAATAATCAAGGGGTAAAGCGATAAGTTTTCATGACGTTGTTCGTTACCTTGCCTATGTAACCGTGGTTAAAACCCCACCGCGTCTGAGGTTAAATGTGTTTTTGTAGTAGTGTATATGGATTGGGCCAATTTTTTAGGTTGTGGCCTAACCCAAAACAGTTGTCCCCGAATTCCTCGTTGTTAACTACAAAGTAAGGAATGTTGATATTAAAGTATGTTGAACTATTAGTCTGGACCGGGGTGACCTCGTCTATTGAGTAGAGATTACTAGTGTAGCGAGAATAATTGTCCCGAGAAACATGCACATTAAATGCATGTAGCTAGCGAAGCGTTTTTTACAACAATGACCTATATGTGTCCCAAGGGTATAGGAAAAAATGGTGACGCACCTAGGCACGCTCAATTGTATTTACCGTTTTGATATGTGATTTGGGTCATTAGATGACTTCTTTGGACTTCCAGTGGATTATGGTCCTTGAATCTAGTTGTTACTTTTCATATAAAGCGGGAACTTGTTCTTCATTCACATTTTTTGTATTCTTAATTTTCAAAAGCACGTTTTTTAGTGAAAACTTTGAATCTTTCATTCACTATGTCTTTGTTGGTGGAGACTTCCAGATTAATTTGTTTGCTCGATTAAGTGCTTATTTAGTTGATTTTTGGAGACTTCCAAATTACTTTGTTTGCTTGATTAAGTGCTTATTTAGTTAATTTGTTTATTAATATCTAAGGTACCTTCCTTTTCTCCATTTTTATTTATGAAATTTTATCCAAGTTTGAACATGGAGAACTAAGAAATCCATTCGTAGGAGTCTCCCTAAACCTTAGTAGTGACATTTTCACTAATGAACAAAAAAGTAGTCGACCTTGTTCCTAATGATAGAGAGATTTATACCACAAGTATAAACATGAAGTAGGCCGATGTGGGATTTAGTTTTTGTGATGTAAAATTAATCAATCTAGATGTTATTAAGAATGTTATGGATGGTCCTAAAGTGTATACATTTCCTAGATGTCTGAAGCGTCATTTTAAATGCCCACTCAGTGCCAATGAATAACACGGTGGTTGGGAGAACAAGGTATATGTAAGACTCATAATCTTTACTATTTATCCTTAAACAATGATAAAATCATCCTCACCAGATCTAGAACTCCATGTAAATATTTAAGATTATTGTTAGGTGGATGGTGAAATATTGGGTTGTTAGTCTTTCTAATGCACCTAGGATAGGTTCAAGTGGGCATACCAAGATGTGGGACCATCCCCCAAATGGTAGGTAACTGAACTTGTGGCAAACATAAAAATCTGTAGCCATATGTGCATCCTCCCAGTGTATGATTGTTTATTTTCTTGGTTATGGGGTTATATCCTCTTCAATGATTTTGAGGTTGGAGTTATTAAACATTTTTTGGTCTATCCATTTCAAATGAATCTATATAGTATGTGAAAGTATTTCAACACTGGTGAAACTACAAGAATAAATATCCTACAGTTGCCTTGTTCCTCAACCTGTTTCATATTATGAGACAATGCTCTTACCTCGGCCGACCTCAAAGGTTGGTTTCCTTCAAGCAAGGCCATAATTATTCTGAATTGTCCATTGAATCCTTGAAGTAGTTCAAGGATAGTTTCTTCTTCGTGGTGCCCCTCATTCATGCCATGGACAAAACACCCTACGAGATTTTGGAAAGGGCGATTACGAATGAGGTGGAGAAGTACGACTTATAGGAGGATGAGGCAGTTTGCAGGCCATTGTCTCCAATGATCCTTTCAATATCTTGATGTAATAGGGGGACGCGATTTTTTGGGAGGCTGTCAAGCCCTCTGCTACGTAACTTGTCATCAAGGATAAGTTCCCCAAATAGTGGTCTAAGGGTCACTTGCTAATGGCTTTGAAACTTTCATATTTAAGTAGGTCAATCCCTCTGAAGAGGAGATGTAGTTAAAGAACATTCTTTTTGACTTTGTAAATAATTTTGAATGTGTGATGGAGGCCGACCTATAAGATGATACTAGAGAGAATAAGAAGCTCAGATACAATGAGTCTCATTAACCACTTGAGCCGGTAGTAAAGAAGAGAGAAAATGTTATTCGTGAGGGCTGCCCTTTTTTTTCTTTTCCATTTTAATGTTAAGCTTGTTTGCAGTTCTATATTTTAGTGAAACCTAATATCTTGAAAACAAGATGAGCAATTTGCCGAAGTTTCTCTCGAAGAAGAAAAAGGGGGAAAATTTATCCATTCCCCAACTATTTTGGGATCGTTATCCAACTTTCTAATGGAGAATAAGCTCTCAATACTGAATAATAATATTTATCAATCCACTAAGGGTTTCCCCGATTCGACTTAAGGTAGAATTGAGCTTAAGAAGGGGGATAAACTTCTTGTGATCAAGTTGTTTGATGGGAAAAATTAAAGACAAATATTGTTCAGAAAAATACCATAAATGGCAATAATAATCATATTTATTCCGCCTCATCAAAAAATGTATTTGGTTATAACACCTTCAAATTTCTAGAAATGTTTGTCTCCAGTGTCCCATGAGAAGGAAAGATTACCAAGGTGTTATTGCAAAAAGTGACTTCATCTTCTTGGTTCAAATACACAATTCTAGTTATTAAGAGATGGTCACAAAATCCCTCCATCACATGCAAACAAATTATGTTATCAATTCTCTAATGGCTAGTGGTCAGAGCAAGGTCTTCATCTGTACAAAGATTCATAACGAGATAGAATCTATAAATAAGCGGTTGGAAAACTCCAAAATGATGTATAAGAAAGTTTTAGCGGTGTTCAAGGTGAGGGGGAAAAGGCATCTAAGGATCTGATGAAGACTATTGTGTGTGTGTGTGTGTGTGTGTGAGAGAGAGAGAGAGAGAGAGAGAGAGAGAGAGAGCTAAAGTAAGGTCTTCAAGTTGCTCATAAGTTCTACAAATATCTTTCTAACCGACTTGCCAAGTCTAACAAAGTGGTTCGAGAATTTTGAGCCCCCTTTAAGACAAAGGAGAAGGAAGACTCTCTCAAGAAGATTGTCATTAATCAGTGTAAGGCATTTAGTGAGATAGAGTTTAGTTCATTTTGGATTGGTTGCATGTGTGAGACGATTTATATAATAAATAAGCTGATGAAATCAAATTAATTACAAATTCTCTCAAAATAAATATTAAGTTTAAGCTTTCCAATATTTAGCACTAATCAAGACTAGTATCAAATAATGTAGGTTTCTCCCACCGTGAGGTGCATGCTCTATATTAGTAAGGTGTGATGGGATAAATATAATATCCAATTTCTAACACTTTGGGTTTAACTTAACTAAACTAATTATAATAAGATTATATATAATTAGAAGCAAGAGTTGGGAACAATCCATATAATGGATTAAAATAAGGAATTACAACCAATTAATAAAACCCAAGAGTTATATTATATACAATTGAAAGGAGTTCCTACTTGAATAACTAAGTTTTGTGTCATCAGCCTACCGCTGACTTAAAACAAAGTGAAATATGGATCTCAATCTACTAAAAATATTCCAACGAGATTTTCTAAATCAAATGTTAAGGGTGGTTTGGTTTGAGTAAACTAGTGGAGTATATTTAGTTAAATACCTAATTGAATATGTTTTTAATGATACTTATATCTTCACTATTTTTGAAATATAGAATACCATCTAAACAAACATTTCAAATAACATTTTTCAACTAATCATTGACAAGGAAAAATTGTTTGAGACAAATTTTCTCGATTGACACCAAAAATGATGGATTTTCCTCAAATATGAGAGAAAGTTGTATCTCTTAGAAAAACTGTTATCGAAGTGGAGCCGCTCAATCTTGCATATAAGGCTGAAATAGATACTTATAAGAAGTATGTTGATGACACCTTACAAACTGCATGCGTCATGCTGACTACCATGAACTCGAAATTACAAAAGCAATATGATAACATGGTAGAATGTTATATGATCAAACGCTGAAAAATGCTTTATCAAGAGCATGATATACATGAGAGGTTTGAAGTTTCTAAAGCCCTTTTTCAAGGAAAGCTAGCTGATAGAGTCCGTGTCAGTCCGCATATACTCAAGATGATTGGGTATGTAGAGAACCCTGATATACTAGGTTTTCCCATCACGAAAGAGCTTGGAGATTATTTTATCATGTAATTTTTGTTGAAAAACTTCAGTTAGTTTGCCCTTAGTTTCAATATGAATTATATGAACAAGAATCTTTAAGAGGTGTTTGGCATGTTGAGAACTATCGAGCAGAATCTAAAATTAAAAGGGAAGACCATTCTCATGGTCAATAATGGAAAAAGGTAGAACAAAAAACCCAAAAAACAGGGCAGTAAAGGGAAATCAAGGAAGTTTTCATGCCAAAAACGACTACTCGTGCTTTGAAGCCTAACTGAGATATAAATTAGTAGGGCACTTGCTTCTACTTTAGTAAGACTGGAAATTGGAAGAGAAACTAGCCAAAGTAAATGGAAAATAAAAAGAATGGAGTAAAGAATTCAAGTTTAGATATTTTTGTTATAGAAAGTTTCTTGTAAATGTCACTATTAAGTGAACTATATAAATAATATGTCATAACATTCATCATGTTCAAATTAAGCCCTTCATGTGCTACAAGGCTAATTAAATATAAAAAATTGATTGAATACACTATAGGTGGATATGTTTCATCAAAATCAATCTTAGGTCTTTGTGAAAATCATTGAGAAATAAATCAAGATTTATACCATTCTTATTTTTTTTCCACAAAAACTCATTTACATCCGATTGGTTTCACACCTTGAGGTATTCAGACTACAGGTCCAAAATTGAGTCAAAGTGAGTTTAATTCTTCTTCAATTGAATATATTCATTTTGGCCAATTCTCACATAGTCTACAATCTTTAATAGACTTTGACTCATGATCCTTGTCGTTCTATATTGTATACAAAGATATTGTTAATATTGACTTTATTTGGTTATCTCAATTTCGGTTCCATTCCATATCATCCATGACATAATTTATCAAGATCTTTTTATTTCATATTTCAAGTACTTAATTTGTTCTTTTGGAACTGAAAATTAAATTAGGTCAAAGTGCTCTTAGAATTTTCACATTCTCACTTGGGTCATCTTTAACTTCAGTTTCTTTTCTTGGTAGAGGACTTTTAACATTGGAACCGACTTTCCTACCATGCTTCATGCACGATTTTGATTCATTTGCAATATTATATTATCTAAAAGGAGAATCCATTTCAATTGTAGTATTAACAACTGTAATTGATTGTATAAAATTTGCAAATGAACAATATTTCAAACTTCTGGTTCATATTTTTTTAACGAGAATCAAGATATAAAATTGTTCATTGAACTTGTTGTTCATGATTTCAGCTGCTTATTCCCTCCCTCCTAATATTGGAAAAATTAATTTATTGAGTGATAATCAGCCTACTGGGCCATAATCAAGTATTTTATTATTTGCTCAAATTATATCCTCAAAACTAGGATTCATATCAATTATATTTTTTCAATATTCTTTCATGACTCATCTTAATGTATTACATTGGAGCAATTGGAATATACACAACACATCAAAAGATTCACTTAGATGAGAAGTATTAGAATAATTTGTAAGTTAAGGGAGGATTAAGATATAGGATCTTGTTGGCTTGATGCGAATAAATATTTTAATGTACTTGATTGCATGTTCCCAAAGCATAATATAGAAGTTATAATCTAATAAGTATCAATCATACAACTGACTTTAGACGTCTAAAGAATGGATCTTCAAGTCTTTTTTTTCATATGACCATATGCTACAAGATGTTCAATATCAATTTTTAATAATATATGTGATACTTATCAAGAAAGTTCTGGAAAGAAAAAATTCAGAAAATGGGATCGTTGTATGAGAAAACAATTTCACAAACTTCTGGTTGTGAGTAGACAATAAATATTTTGCATGATATTTTGGTCGATGCAACAATTAATGTCATGAAAAACTCAATTTCTTTGATTTTTATTTTCCTAACACACAAGAATTTACTGGATTGAAGAAATTTTTGGTTCTTCAATACTAATTATTCGCATCATATTATATCCGAGATGACCTAATCGGTTTTACCAACGACACATTTAAGTATAATATGTAAACTCCTGGTTTACAATGACATATGCTTCAATTGTACTAATATAAGTGTAGTACAAGCCCGATAAAAACTCCGATAGCTTTTCTATTATACATTTTATGACCAAATTCATTTGTGTAATACAAAGATATTCAATACCTCCAATATAATTCATGTGAATTATCTATGAAGAAAATATTTGGCAAGACATACAGAAAACACAAAAAATAAATATAAAAGATTAAAGTTCATTTAAATCTTGACTCTATCAAAATATGAGCTTACTTTCGTGTGCCTTTAAGATGGAGTAAAAAATGTTATCCATACACTATACTTGTAAAAAGAAAATAATAGTATAATCAAGATTTATATGAGAAATCTAAGCACTATTATAACAACTTTAAAATATGTAACAACTTTACAATATTGATATATTCTTTAATAGGTTGCAACATTTTTTTACTATAAAATTCATTAACAGGTTACAACATATTTTATACAGTAAAAAAGAATGATACAATTTAGTTTTATAAACCAAGTCACTAACTAATTTTCTCATCTAGTAATCAATGTTTCAATTCTCTTATTAAAATGTCAATATTTAAAAATAATATGAATAGAGAAATTGTATCAGCAAGACTTTGTTTAATATGAGGTATTACAATTGAAGACAAATTAAACACTGATCATCCTAATAATGTTTCATGATTTAACACTTTAATCATACACATGCATATTAACATATTATCATATAATTATCAAAATCATACAAAATCATATCACTAAAATTATATCATCATATAATTAATCTGTTTTACTATCCTTTAGGGATGCTTGATAAGATCTTCAGTAACTATATAAATAATTTGTTTTGTTTCCCAAAAATATATGTTACAAATCTTTACATCAATAAAAGGTAAAAAAAATCAAATTTCTTTGTGAAATCCTTCTGAGATAATTCACCATTATTGATTCAATCCTTCTAGAACTCGATAGTATTATTGAAGCAATCATTTTGTTAATTTTTAACATAATTGATACAATCCTTCTAGGATTTAATAATATTATAGATGCAACCTTTTAAAGGTGCTTGAATGTTGAATTCTTCTGGAATTCATCAATTATTGATAAACACAATAATCAATTAAATTCAATCTTTGAACAATAATTTGGAGATAGTTTAATATTAATGTTTAGTTCTACAAAGATCACATCACAAACTATTTCCATAAACAACGGTCAAGAAAAATTATTATTTGTGCAATCCTTCAGGAATATTTGAATATTAAATGAACACTTTGATGTGTTAAAATTCAATCCCGAAAAAACATATATAAATGCTTTAATGTTAAGTTGTTCTAGAATTTAACAAGAATGATCAAAGAAATCTAATATGATTGTACAAGGTAAATAAATTTCTCTATAAAATATATAAAAAATACACATATTTATATGAAGAAAAAAATAGTAACAGGATCATGAATTAGAATATATTAGTTCAAATATATTGATAGTATAAAATAATATTTATAAGCCTAAATATAAATTTCATCTCAACAATAAAAAAAATTATTCTCACCGGTTCACCACTTAACACATGAAATTATGTATAATCCATTTATGTATATTTCTTATGATATTTAATATTTTTATGGTCTGATCCCATGTTGTGTATTTATTAAAATGCTTGTGATGATAGATAAGGGTGGAAGGATAATCACATAATGACATTAAGGTAAAAGCTAGTGGATATGTGAAAAGTTAAGAGAGAAAATAAGTGAGTGCTTGTACTAGATGCCTCATCCTGATACTATCGTTTATTTTCATGACATTAGAAATTTGGACATGTATATACTTTTCAAGTAATGCTGACTATAACAAAAAAAAAAAAAAACTCAACTTTCTTTCTATGAGAAACAAAAATTGCCTACCCGATCTTAAACGAAAAATAGTAAATAGAGTATTATGAGTTCTTCAGGAACTATACAATGTTATGTTGTTATCCTTCAGGGATACTTTGCTTTATAAGTTCTTCAGGAACTATATAACTGATTTGTTACAAACAATGTTCTAAAAATTATTACCATCCTTTTGGGATGTGTTAAAATTATTTGTGTAATTTTATTTTTTTGGAATGACAAATTTTTGGCAATTTTTAAAATTTTATCAATAATACTATACTTTTCTAATGTTGAACAAAGGTTGATTAATCATATACATGAGATGGAAGCAAATAATCATACCTGAGAGGTTCATGCTCATAACATATGTTATGAAATTCACCAAATCAATATAGATATGAATGAGAGAAAGAGAAGTGTGTCATACCCCAAATTTGTCCTACCCCTTAACTTCTAACTGACTTAGGTTTTGCATTCATGTACATACATCACTTAGGTCATAACTCACATTCATACATTCATATCATTGGTGATATTCAAAGGCTAGCAAGAAGGAGCTCTATTGCAAAGAAGTTTGATCAGAGAACAAGAAGACTGAGGTGTAACCATGTGGTTCCATGTTTAAGGAAGCCCTCCTGGATTAGGGTTTCTCTCTGTCTCAAGTCAAGGCATTGGTTGAAGGATACTGACTTGCAAACCATCCGGTTCTTTAAGTCAGGTTTTTTTTTTACCAAAGTCAACCAGTTGACTTTTTGGTTAACATTTAATCAGGAACGGTTTCTATGTGTGAAAAGCTTCTCATGCCGACTGTGTGGATGAGCTTGTTTGACGGGATTTGACTGGAAGAGATTTAATCGGGACTTTCATCAATGGTCGAAAAATCAGAACAGTTGACTTTTGGGTCAAAATCAGGAAAATTATTCAAATATTGACTTTTGGTGGAAAATCGGTCAAAGAAATGAAAAAAAATCAAGAAATAATCAAAACTGCCAAATTTGGAAATTTAGTTGAAATGGGAACTTGTCAAAAGAGGAAAGTTCTACACTTAAAGAATTTTTGAGTGAATTTCCAATTGGCTGGGCAGCTGACTTCAGGTCCAATTATCATGTTGAAAATGGCAGGATTTTAAGACAAGCTCAACATCAAAAGTGTTCAAATCATAGCCCTTTACAACTTTCTAGTTGGGAGTTTTTCCATTTGAGGCTTGGATCAAGAGATATTGAGTGTTGAAGTTTTCAGAATTACATTCACTCAAGTCATGAAGCTGGGCACAATTCTGGTCATACGTGACACATTTCATCAAGCACGTGGCGTGCCAACTTTGAAGCCAATTCTAGGGCAATTCAGGAACTCTACAAATGCAAACTTGGTATCATTCCAATCCTTTCCATGTGCTCTACCCAACAAAGCAAGAATCAAGCCATTTGGACAAAGAATGAATCAGTTACAAGGCCCCAAAGTATCATGTTCATAAAGTCAAAGTTACGCATCTGGCTAGGCAAAATTCCAGGGCACGCGCAAGGCATTTATACAAACACATGGTGGGCTGAATTCAAGTGCTATTTTCTCCCTCCACAAGTCTCCATTTTGAGCAATACTAGTATCAAACTACTCCTTGCTATGTCCCCTTTCCAAAGAGCTATGAGTCACATCAATTGGACATGTAATGAGCAAGATAGAGGCACTCAAAGTCATGCCCTGACTAAGTCATATCTCGGCCAGTAATGTGCGGCCAAACCAAGTCACACGCGTCAGCCACATGCAGCAACCACACACCATGTTCCATGTCCTTTTGCCCCGTTTCCAAACTTCGTTTCGCCAACTTGCCAACATCAAATTTTCTCTATTCCATGTACTCTCCACATTGAGTCCAAAAGTGAATCAATTAATGAACCATAGCCTGAAATATACTTGGGCAAAGACAGCATCTTGGACAGAATTTTGGCTCGAAACATATTGTATCCGCAGCATGCACCACTCATTATCGCCAGCTCACTATTACCTCATCAAGCCATGCACTGTACTGAAACGAAAAGCACGTGAAATACTTACTATGAGCAACACAACCTGTGAATTAAGTTTAGAAATAAGGCTACCATACATGCACCACACAATAAGCCTCCATGTACCTCCGACTATATAAATCAAAAGCTCCTCATAAACTACACTCGATTCATTCATTCATCATCTCAGTTCCAACGCACTCACTTTCTCTCTCTCTCTCTCTCCTCACTCTCTCATCATTCTCTTCTCTCTCTCCTTCGCTCTCTCCACCCTCAACCACCATAACAAACTTTCTCTCACCCCTCCCTCCACCGTAACAAACTTTTCCTCGTCCCTCTCTCCACCATAGCTCCACTCACTTCCACCATGCCAACCACCATAACAAAGCTCTAACTACTTTCTCCGGCAACCGCAACTTCATCATCTTCGTTAATCAACAAGAACCACAGCTCTTCTCTCATCGCTCTTCATCGCACTTCCAACATCATCACCATACGATCCTCATCGTCTTTCTGCTCAGCGCCGCAACCATCGTTAGCCTCGTGCACATGGAGTGGTGAGTCAAAGTTTGAAGAAGTGAAAGCAACTCGCAAAGATTTTGTTCGTCGTGATTCAAGATCGCATCAGGTAAAACTTGAAAACTCTCTCAGCATAATAGAAGAACATGATAGGCCATTTAGATCTGAAATGAAGCTTGTGTGCGTGTTGTGCTATATATCGAGTCGCTATGGAGATCTGAATCTCGATCGGTACCGATCTATTGATGTGCTAGGTGTTTAAGTGTTTAAGCTTTGAGTTCATATACTGTAAATACTTAGGAGTAGATTGATGTGCTGGTAAATTTTGTTCATGACAAGATCACTGAAGTATGATTCGGTTTGTGTGTTAGAGGAGGAATTAGAGGAAACGGATGGTAGATTAAGAATCTATGCGAAATTTCGGTCAGGAGAACATGAGCCCTTTCGATTTCTGGAATTGTGTGTATAGCTCCGCCGCCTGATGGCCGGAGAAGATGACCGGAGAAGGGATCTCCGGCGTCTTTGTTTTTCCTGATTTTTATTCCGTCGTGATTACGTGGCGTGTTGTGATTGTTGCTCCTCCCATTTTATTTGTTTTTGTCATCTTCTATATGATTGAATGGTGCGTTGGTGTGCTCTGATTGGTTGAGGCTTGTTCTTGTCATTTTGTGACTTAAACACCAGGTGACTAATTGATGCAAAGTGTGTATGTTACGTTTATCAATTAATAAACCATATGCTAAATAATTTCACATGCTGATATAATAATGAATGAATAAAATGGAAGAGATTAGTGAGTGGAGCGTTGGGCCTTGGTACGTTATGGGCCTTGCCTTATTTCTGAGTTTCACCCCCAAACTGCTAACGCACCACTGTGTTTCTGAATCTGGGCCTGAACGCTGTTACTATCCGCCCCTCCCCTATCAGGCCCAATTTTGCTTGTAAACAATTTTAGTTCATACAAATTCTGCTAACCCACCCCCTGCAGTGTAGCTTAGATTTTCACTTTTAATCTTTGTTTTGCTCTTATTTTTTAGTCCATAATTCCATTTTAAATCAAATAAAAAACACATAAAATCAATGTTAGATCTTAGTTCACTTCACAATAGTTTTTTACTTTTAGTTGATTAAAAACATGATAAAACCTTTAATATTTTGTTAGATTGTTAGGGTAATTTTTGACATTTGAGTTCTTTTATAAAAACCCATAAAAAATAGTAGTTTTAGTTTCATTTTTGTACTAATGGTTGAGTCGTGTTGTGCTATTTCATGGTCATTTTTGCATGATGCTTGTGTGGCTTTATTGCTCTTATTCTTGGCCTTATTTTAGGCCTATTTTTGTTAATACCTTTTATTGCTCCTTTTAGAATTTATCACATGTTAACACTAGGATTTAGACTTGTATAAACAACTTAGATTAGAAATAGGATTAGTTCCCGTTTGCATTCTTTTTCTTTTCAACTTTTAAAATACTTAATAAAAATCGATGAAGATCATACCGTTGCTTTATTTCATGGTAGGAAAGAAATGATTGAGGCGTAGGCCTCGATGTATGTTCTTTCCTACTTAGCGGAGAAGAAATGATTGAGGTGTGAAGCCTCGATGTATTTCTTAGCCGTTATTTAGAGAAACGATTGTGGCGTAGGCCTCGATGTGCATTCTCTAAATATTCACAAACGAACTTCTTTTTATCTCTGTTACTTAGCGGAAAAGAAATGATTGAGGTGTGAGGCCTCGATGTATTTCTTAACCGCTCTTTAGAGAAACGATTGTGGCGTAGGCCTCGATGTGTGTTCTCTAAATATTAAAAAAAAACTCCTTTTGGTATGATCTAAATCACAAATAATTTCCCCCATAAAAAATACCAACCAAAAACACTTAAAAAAACCTAATAAATGATCAGATTTAAAACAAAGTGAGGAAGTGATGCGAAGCCTTGTAGTAGGTTCTCGTCATCATGGAATTACCCTAAAAGATACAAACCAATCTCTCTCTTTCTTCTCTTAAGGGCACCGTTATTTCCGCTCGTACGCATCGTAGGCGATCCCTTATGCAAGAGCGCGAACGTTAACGCCGCCCAACTAAAAAACACAAAACAAACAGAAAATCGTTAGCCGAGCTACGGTAACTCTGATTCCTGAAAAGGATACGTAGGCAGCGGGGTAGGGCCCGTGCGAGTACAATTCTTTATTTTCCCTACATTTTGCATTCATTCGCATTTAGACATAGACATAGTTTTACACCCTTTAGATAGAAACAAACATAGGTGGATACCATCGAGTACGATGGGCGTGAGGGGTGCTAGCACCTTCCCCTTGCGTAACTGACTCCCGTACCTTGATTCTCTGGTCGCAAGACCCTGTTCCTTCCTTTGTTAGGTTTTCTGATATTCCTTTCCCTTATGGGATAAATATATTGGTGGCGACTCTGTTCATTTTTCGCGAGCGTGCGACAGCTGGCGACTCTGCTGGGGATGTTGCTAGACCTATTGCGGGTCCATCCTTAGTGAGTCGATCCTAGCCTATCCGTTTGTTTGTTTATTTACTGGGTGTGCTATATTTTGTCTATACGTGCCTTTATTTATTTTATGTATTTAGTTTATGTTTCGCATATCCTGCTTACTTTCCTGCTTGCATATCATGTTTATTTTCCGCATGCATCTGGACTGGATTGGGATCCCCTTCGGGACCATATATTTTCACTGTTTGCAGGTTGGGTGGGATTGTTTCTATGAGGTAAAAGGCCCAATACCCAGGCCAGAGTTGACACATAGGATACCTAGGATAGAGTGGATAGTCATGACGCCGATGAGATGTCAGGTCTTGTCTAGTGCGATCATGAGACCCACGCCCAGTCGAGGTCCAAATGGGGTATCATTGTTGGCATGTAGATGCAACAACATTGGTGCCTCAGGAGGACTGATAACGCTGGTTGCCATTTTGACCTACCCTGACCTAGACTACACCCGTGAGTGGGGAGGGATATACATGACAGGTACCGTTGGTGACTATTTGGTTCCGTTGGTGACTATTTGGTTCTGTTGTTGACTATTTGGTTCTATTGATGATTATGGTTCTTCTGGTTCTCTAATCTATGCCGGACCTTTGATCCTATGATATCTTCTTGCTCAGAATTATTGCCTTGGTCCCTCTATGTCGTGGGGACCCAATCTGCATCATTTTCATCATAGCATGTTTAAATTTCAAAAAAAAAAAAGAAAGAAAAGAAAGAAAAGAAAAAAGTTAATTCTCATTTGCATGTCATTTTTCAGGGTACCCCAAAAATATCAATTTTCGTCAAGAATGGATAACAACGTGACCACCAACCGAGAAACTACAAGGCGCACGCACACTTATACTTTCCATCGCGAGTGTATGGTTCAGTTGGGACAATTGGGTGAATTGGTCACTGGTCATAATGAAACAGTGTTCAGTGACAACTATGGCAACATATTATCTCTTCTGTACTCGCGTGTCGACGAATGGGCCTTATCTACTCTTCTTCAGTTCTACGACCCAGATATCCGTTGTTTCACATTTTCAGATTATCAGCTAGCTCCCACTCTCGAAGAGTACTCTTACCTCCTCAACATCAAGATTCAACACATAGTGCCTTTTGTTTGTGTCCCGGAGAAACCTAGGTTGGATTACATTGCCAACGCTCTTTATTTGAGCTTGGGAGATGTTCATGATAACTGGAAGAAGAATGGTGATACTCATGGCTTCTACATGAGTTTCTTGGTTGAAAAAGCTCAAGAATTTGCTGACAAAGGAATATGGGGGCTTTCAATGCTATTTTGGCCGCTCTGATCTATGGAATTGTGATGTTTCCCAACATTCACAAGTTCGTTGATTTGGCTGCTATATGTCTTTTTATGGACAATAATCCAATCCCCACCCTATTGGCTGACACATATTATTCCATTCACTCTCGGCATGGTAAAAGGGGGGCTATTCGAGGTTGCTTGCCGCTGTTGTATAACTGGTTCAAATCTCACTTGCCTGCTAGTGGTCCGTTTGTTACCTCTACTCAGAAATGGTCTCAGAGAATCATGGGACTTACTGCAAATGACATCGTATGGTATCAACTCCGAACAGGCATATCTGAAGTCATTATTAGGTGCGGAAACTTTAGTAACGTCCCGCTCATTGGGACAAGAGGATGTATTAACTACAACCCAGTTCTTGCTCTTCGTCAGTTGGGCTATACCATGAAGAGTGGGCCTTCGGATAGGGAGATTCACCAATCCGTGTACTTTGAAAAGGGAACTGACCCTGTGGCGCTTGAGGAAATCAGGAAGGCCTGGAATAACATTCATATAGGTGAGAGATCCACTCTGGGAGCCAAGAATGCCATTGCTATGGAGCCCTACACCGATTGGGTTAAGGAGAGAGTCAAGACACTTTTGTTACCATTCCCGGAGGTTCCTCTCTTGTATGCACAACCTCCGAAGATATCAGAAACTATGGTATCAAGGGAACGTTTTGACCAGGTCCGCGTCGCCAATTTGAGACTGAAAGAGAAAGATAGAGATATGGATTTGAAGCGCTATTTCCTTAAACAGACAAAGAATGAACTGGCCCGTGAACTTAAAACTCTCAAAGGAGAGTCTTCTCAAGCCAGGAAGAGGGTTAGAACTGAAAAGGACGGAAAAGCTGTTGTTGCTCCTAATGAAGACCCTCAAAAGGTTATAGAAAAGACTATAAAGGAAGAAAAAGAGAAGCTCAGACGAGAGTACCAAGAAGACCTGAAAGCCCACAAGCTCCGACTGGAGAAAGAAACCAAATATGAGTTGAGGACCATGAAGAAGAAACTGGAAGAGGAGACCACTCAGAGAATAGCAGTTGAGACCCAACTGAAAGGAAGTCACCTCCGCACCGCCCGACTAGCTGAAGAGAATGTCAAGCTCAGAGATCAAATGATGAGTGAAGCAAATGCACTTGAGAAGACCTATATCCCAGAATGCAAAGGGTGTGACGAACTTAGGGATTGCTGCAAGAATCTAGACACGCAGTTATTCCGAAAGGATGAAGTGATCCAAAGCCTTGTCAAAGGAAGAGATCGGGAGGCGACTAAGAAGCTGTTTGACGAAACAAAGAAGTGGAGTGACGCCCATTTCAGACAAGGAGGACCTTTGTTCTACACTGAGATGAATTGATATTTGAATTTGTTTGTAGATCACCACCAAATTTGTTGGATGGGGTCTCTAATGTTCTTTATCTTGAAACATTGTTATTTGTGTATGAACCTACTCGCCTTAGGGAGCTATTATGAATAAAATGAATTGCTTTCCGTTTTCACTTGATATCTCTCTTGTCATGTTGTTATTTGTTCTTGACTATCAATCTTACTTTGGATACCCTGAAAATGACACAACACCTCATATGCACACATGCACACATACATTCACATTGTCACATTGCATTTTTCAGGTTATTATACAAGACACTAATTGGGGTCCCTTATAGAACAGATTCCTTTTCCGACGACGAAGCTAACTTTCTTACATCCTTACCGCACCAGGAGCAACGAGAGAATCATGGATCAGTTTGAACAGAATCAAGCTGCCCTCCGTAGGGATATGGATGTTATGGGGGAAAGAATGACCCAACTTATGGAGACTCTCCATGTCGTTGTCCAAGGACAAGAAGAGCTCAGAAAGAGCGTTGCTGGATTGATCAAGGATACTCCTACTAACTCTGCTGATGGGGGAGTAAAAACTAAGGAGATTCCTGTTGAGGGTATAGCAAAGGTAGTGGATGACCACCATGAGGTTATTGATCTTGAACATGATCTTACTGCTGAGTAGACCGAAACTGCTAAGATGTACCAAGCTCTCGAAGAACGCCTTAAGGCCGTTGAGGTTGCTAAAACTTCGAGTTTCGACACTGCTGCTTTGAGCTTGGTACCTGGAATTGTTATTCCACCGAAGTTCAAGGTGCCAGATTTTGATAAGTACAAGGGAGTTACTTGCCCAGAAACTCACATTCGTTCTTACTGTCGTAAGATGGCCGCTCACGCCGAGAACGAACCTCTGCTTATGCATTTCTTCTAGGACAGTCTCACAGGAGCTCCGTTGGAGTGGTATATGAAACTTGAGAGGGCCAATGTCAGTACTTGGGGAGGACTTGTTGATGCCTTCTTGAAACAATACCACTACAATACTGCTATGGCTCCTAGCCGCGCTCAACTGCAAAATATGTCACAAAAGTCTGAAGAATCTTTCAAAGAATACGCCCAGAGGTGGCGTGAACTTGCTGCTCGAGTTCAACCTCCTCTTCTCGATCGAGAATTGATTGATCTGTTTATGGGTACTCTGAAAGGGCCATACCTTCAGCACATGGTTAGTAATACTTCTCCATCCTTCTCAGATGTGGTCATCATTGGTGAACGGGTTGAGAACTGTGTAAAAGCTGGTACCATTCAGGGTGTTACTAGTCCTAGCAACTCAAGTGGTAATGGTAAGAAGCCGTATGCTGGGTTTGTGAAGAAGAAAGAAGGTGAAACCAGTACTGCTTCAGTTGACCAAGGTCGAACTCCAGTATACTCTGCTGTTCCACCTCCTTACTACCCGATGCCATATGCTGTTCCCAATCCGTATGCCCCTCAAGCATACGCTGCTGCATTTCCACAACCATGGATGGCACCCCAACAGCCTTTCGTACCACAACCACAAGTTGCTGCTCCTCAGAACCGTCAACAGAATCCTAGGCCTCAAGGTCAAAGAGCACCACAAAGGCAGAGATACCCTGATAGGCGTATAGATCCGATTCCGATGCCGTATGCCCAGCTCCTTCCCCAATTACTTGCTGGTCAGCTGGTGCAACTTCGTGAAATGGGCCCTCCGCCTAGTCCTCTTCCTCCAGGATATGATGCTAATGCTCGTTGTGAATTCCATTCAGGCGCTCCAGGCCATACGATTGAAAAGTGTAAAGCGTTAAAATACAAAGTCCAGGATCTTCTCGATGACAAGCTCATCTCGTTCACTTCTACTGGTCCTAATGTGCAGAATAATCCTATGCCTCCCCATGCAGGTACGACCAATGCTGTTGAATTGTGTGACGAACAAATCCTGGTAACTGATGTGAATGAAGTCAAAATGCCGCTTGCAATGGTCAGAGAACATCTTGTGCAACAAAGGATTCTGTGTGAATTACATGACTTCTGTTTGCAGTGTTCTTCTAATCCAGAGGAATGTGCCAGGTTGAGGGATGAGATCCAAAAGCTGATGGATGAAGGTGTCATTAGAGTGGAAAAGATTGTTCCTGATGACGAAGTGGCTATTCTAGAGATCCCTTATTCTCCTGCCGATACGACAAAAGCCCAAAGTACTCCTTTGATCATCCATACTCCGAGCACTCCCTTGGTCATTCAGGCTCCGAGTACTCCCTTGGCTATTCTGGCTCCGAGAAATCCGTTGGTTATTCAGGTTCCAGATGCCCCTCTGACCCCTTCAAACTCATCTCTCGT
The DNA here is from genome assembly GCF_029867415.1 of Vicia villosa. NCBI lineage: Eukaryota > Viridiplantae > Streptophyta > Magnoliopsida > Fabales > Fabaceae > Vicia > Vicia villosa. The sequence continues at coordinate 127,115,895 of NC_081180.1, read as the reverse complement.
TCCCTATCCTGTGGTAATTCCAAGGCTGTTCCTTGGAGTTATAATGCTGTGTATATTCGAGGAAAGAAATATGATTGTCCTCCAGTGGGTAATTCGAGCATCACTAATATTACTGGCACTAGTGGCATTACCCGTAGTGGTCGGATCTTTGCTGCCCCTCCTCCGCCTCCTAAAGAGACCAATAAAGAGGCTAGTACACAAGCAAAGGGAAAGCAAGTTGCTGTTGATCCTCCTGTAACACGTAATGCACAAGATGCTGAGCAACTCTTGAAAATCATTAAGAAAAGTGATTACAAAGTGATTGACCAACTTGATCAAACCCAAGCCAAGATCTCCATCTTGTCTCTCTTGGTGCATTCTGAAGCTCATCGTGATGCTCTGATGAAAGTTCTTGCTTCCGCTCACGTAACTCAAGACATTACCGTGCCTCAGTTTGAAGGGGTTGTGACCAACATTGCTGCTGGTAATTGTTTGGGTTTTTCTGATGATGAACTTCCACCTGAGGGTAGAGCACATAACAAAGCGTTGCATATCTCAGTCAAGTGTCTGGATGCTGTGTTGTCCCGAGTTCTGATTGATACAGGTTCTTCTCTTAATGTGATGCCCAAGACCATTTTGTTTAAGCTGAGTATGGATCGGATTATGATGAGACCGTGCACTATGAGTGTCAGAGCGTTTGATGGTTCTAGAAGGTCCGTAGAAGGGGAAATTGATATGCCTGTTCTGATTGGCCCTCACATGTTCTATATTGCCTTCTATGTTATGGATATACGTCCTTCATACACTTGCCTCTTGGGCCGTCCTTGGATCCATGCTGCTGGGGCTGTGACATCTACCCTCCATCAGTGTTTGAAATTTGTTGTGAATGACAAGATTGTTGTGATCACTGGTGAAGAGGATTTGATAGTCAATAATCTGGCGTCATACCGTTATGTTGAAGTGGAGGGAGAGATACAAGAGACACCTTTTCAGGCCTTAGAGATTGTGTCAGTTGATAAACTCCCCGTGGTTGAGAATAAGAAGGAACTCGGAGCGCCCCTCTCGTCTCTAAATGATGCTAAGGCCTTCTTAGAAGCTGGTACTCCCCATAGTGCCTGGGGCAAGCTGATTGATGTTCATGAGAAGCGAGACAAGTATGGCCTTGGGTATCAACCATCTTCCTCTACTCAGCTCAGCGTAATTCCTGGAAAGAAGGTGATTCCCCCCATTTCTCAAGTGTTCGTCAGCGCAAGCACCAATTCTGGAAGTCAGGTTCTCGCCGTGGATGATGATGATGAAGAAGATCTCTCCAGATTCATTTGCCATGCTGCGCCTGGACAAGAGCTCAACAATTGGACTATCTTGGACATCCCCAGAGTCACTTTTATGGAGATGTAATTTTCTTGTTTCGATAAGTCATATGCTTCGCCCTAAGCATTTTGACCACTTGTATAAAGAAGGGCCCCCATGTTGTTTCAATTTGTTTAATATTGAATGAAAATCATATCTTCGCATGCAATTACCGTTCCATTTTCTTTCATTTTTGTTTTACTTTAAAAACTTTTTTCAAAAATGGCAAAGCTTTTCTTTTTCCTTTCTATGTGTTGCATTCTAAGGCATAAATCACCCATCGTGCAGATCCGGCTCGAATTCCATCAAAAATGATAATGTTACAGTTCCACGTCTTAATATCCTTGAGAATCCAATTGACCAAGCTGATGAGGATAGTGGGGAAGATTGTGAAGTCCCTGAGGAATTGGCAAGACTTTTGAGACAAGAGGAGAAATCCATTCAGCCGCATCAGGAAGCCATAGAGATCATCAACCTCGGTACAGAAGAAGCAAAAAGAGAGGTCAAGATAGGTGCCGCTTTGCAAAGTGATGTAAAGAGAAGGTTGATTGAGCTGCTTCGAGAGTATGTTGATATCTTCGCCTGGTCATATGAAGACATGCCTGGTTTAGACACGGATATAGTTATGCACAGGCTACCTCTCAAACCAGAATGTTCGCCTGTAAAGCAAAAACCACGAAGAACTCGACCTGATATGGCTTTGAAAATCAAGGAAGAAGTTGAAAAACAGTTGAAGGCTGGTTTCCTATCTGTATGTGAATATCCTCCTTGGATTGCAAACATAGTACCTGTTCCTAAGAAGGACGGAAAGGTACGCATGTGTGTTGATTACCGAGATTTGAATAGGGCAAGTCCGAAGGATGATTTCCCTCTGCCTCATATTTATGTGCTAGTCGACAACACTGCTCAGTATTCGGTGTTCTCTTTCATGGATGGTTTTTCTGGCTATAATCAAATAAAGATGGCTCCTGAAGATATGACCAAGACTACCTTTACTACTCCGTGGGGTACGTATTATTATAAGGTGATGCCTTTTGGTCTTAAGAATGCTGGCGCAACATATCAACGAGCAATGGTGACTCTCTTTCATGACATGATCCATAAAGAGATCGAGGTGTACGTCGATGATATGATTGCAAAATCCCAAACTGAGGAGGAACATTTGGTATATCTTGAGAAATTGTTTGCTCGTTTGCGAAAATTCAAGTTGAGGCTTAATCCAAACAAGTGCACTTTTGGAGTGCGATCGGGAAAGTTACTTGGATTCATTGTGAGCCAACGAGGGATTGAGGTCGACCCTGATAAAGTAAGAGCAATACAGAACATGCCAGCACCGAAGAATGAAAAAGAAGTTCGAGGGTTCCTTGGGAGATTGAATTACATGGCCAGGTTCATTTCTCATCTCACTAACACTTGTGAACCCATCTTCAAACTGCTGCGCAAAAATCAAGATATCCGTTGGGATGATCATTGTCAGGAAGCCTTCGAAAAGATCAAACAGTATCTCCAAGAGCCGCCAATTCTCATGCCTCCGGTCCCTGGGAGGCCGCTTCTTATGTACTTAACTGTGCTCGAAGGATCTATGGGGTGTGTGCTGGGCCAACATGACGAGTCCGGTCGAAAAGAGTGCGCCATTTATTACCTGAGCAAAAAGTTTACCGATTGTGAATCCCGCTACTCACTACTCGAGAAAACTTGCTGTGCTTTGGTATGGGCTGCTCGCCGACTGAGGCAGTATATGTTGACTCACACCACTCTATTGATCTCCAAAATGGACCCGATAAAGTACATCTTTGAAAAACCGGCTCTTACAGGAAGACTAGCCCGATGGCAAATGCTTTTATCAGAATACGACATTCAGTATGTCACGCAGAAGGCCATCAAAGGAAGTGTCCTTGCGGATCATCTTGCTCATCAACCATTAGAAGAGTATCAGTCAATGAAGTTTGACTTTCTTGATGAAGATATCATGAAACTAGATGATAATGAAGGACCCGAACCAGGAGAGCGATGGACTCTCACGTTCGATGGTGCATCAAATGCTATGGGCCATGGTATTGGGGCAATTTTGACTTCTCCCCGTCAAACTCACATCCCTTTCACAGCTAGAATATGCTTTGATTGCACAAACAATGTCGCAGAATACGAAGCTTGCATAATGGGTCTCGAAGCAGCCATTGATATGAGAATCAAGATCCTTGAGGTTTATGGGGATTCTGCCCTGGTTATACATCAAGTAAGAGGTGATTGGAAAACATGACACCCCAATTTAGTTCCTTATAGGGACTATATCTTGGAGTTGTTGCCCGCTTTCGAGGAAATCACTTTCAATCACATCCCCCGAGAGGAAAATCAATTGGCAGATGCTTTGGCTACTTTGGCGGCTATGTTCAGAGTTAGCTCCCCTAAAGAAATGCCGGACATAACGATCCTCCGTTACAAAGAACCTGCACATGCATTCCCTGCCCATTGCCTCACTACTGAAGATGTGTATGATGAAAAGTCATGGTATTACGACATCAAGAGGTATGTTGAGAAGCAAGAGTATCCCGAAGATGCTACGATTGGTGATAAGCGAACGCTTCGAAGGTTAGCATCCAAATTCTTCTTGTCAGGAGACGTCCTGTACAAAAGAAACTATGATTCAGTTTTGCTCAGGTGCGTAGATAGACACGAAGCAGAATTGATCATGCGGGAAATTCATGAAGGATCTTTTGGAACTCATTCCAGTGGACATTCTATGGCCAAAAAGATCTTGCGAGCAGGATATTATAGGATGACGATTGAAAGTGATTGTTATGTGTATGTGAAGAAATGTCACAAATGTCAAGTGTACGCTGACAGAATTCATGTTCCTCCGACTCCTCTGAATGTCCTGACATCGCCTTGGCCCTTTGCTATGTGGGGCATAGACATGATTGGACGAATTGAGCCACAAGCTTCAAATGGGCACAGATTTATTCTTGTTGCTATCGACTACTTCACCAAATGGGTTGAAGCTGCTTCTTACAAGAACGTAACCAAGCAAGTCGTCACTCGCTTCATCAAGAAAGAGATCATATGCCGATATGGGGTTCCAAACAAGATCATCACTGATAATGGATCCATCTTAATAACAAGATGATGGCAGAGTTGTGTGAAGAGTTCAAGATTGAACACCACAATTCATCACCCTATCGGCCAAAGATGAATGGCGCGGTCGAAGCTGCTAACAAGAATATAAAGAAGATCGTCCAGAAGATGGTCAGAACGTATAAAGACTGGCATGAAATGTTACCGTTTGCTTTGCACGGCTATAGAACTTTGGTTCGTACTTCAACTGGGGCAACTCCCTTCTCTCTTGTCTACGGTATGGAGGCCGTACTACCTGTCGAAGTGGAAATTCCTTCGTTGAGAGTCTTGATGGACGCCAAACTCGATGAAACAGAATGGGTTCAAACGAGGCTAGATCATCTCAATCTAATTGAAGAGAAACGCTTATCTGCTATCTGCCATGGCCAGTTGTACCAAAAGAGGATCAAGAAAGCGTACGACAAGAAAATTCGGCCTCGAGAATTCCACACAGGTGACCTAGTCGTAAGGAAGATCTTGCCAATTCACACCGATCCAAGGGGCAAATGGACTCCCAACTATGAAGGACCATACATTGTGAAGAAAGCATTTTCAGGTGGTGCTTTAATCCTGACAAAGATGGATGGGGAAGACGTTCCGCTTCCAGTCAATTCAGACTCAGTCAAAAAATACTACGCATAAAAGACCCGCTAGGTCGACGTACCTAGGCAAAAATAAGGGCATCCCGGCAAACCAAAAGGGTTTGGGCAAAAATTAGGGATAAAACAAAAAAAAAGAAGAATAACCCGCTAAGTTGAAAACCCGAAAGGGCGACTTAGGCAAAAAGGGGCATCCCGCTGGATTGAAAACCCGAAAGGGCGATCCAGGCAAAAGTTAGGGATCAGAAGCGAGAGGCTGCAGTCTGAATATCTTTCACAAAGACCATTATACGCCCTTTACAGAACGGACGGATCAATCCAACCATTACCTTTCTGAAGCAAAGCATTGAGAGGATCGAGGATATGGGAACTGTAGCAATATCAGTTTTAGTGGAAATCCGAGCATTTCTCTTTGCCATTTTGCTCTCTGCATTTGTATTTTCTTTTTCGCAACTACCTCATTTAGGAGTTGCTTCCTTGTACAGAAGCCTATTCACAGGCAGTCCATCAATAAAATGATCTTTTGATGCAAAAGCTTTCTTTCTTTCTTTTCATTTTTTTTGCACATGCGAGGTGTGATTTAATTCGTTATTAAACATTGCATTGAAAGCATGGGGGCAATAATCACAAAATCAAAACAAAACATGATGTTACATAAACATAAAAGTGCTCTAAGGGGCACCATTTGCACCCAAACGTTGTTTTCTGTGCAGGTTGCAGGGTCTAGCCGTCATCTTGGCTTATGACATGTCACAAAGGTCGTCATCATCCCGTATGAAAGTTCAAGAGTATAATTCATCGGTGCTGGTAAGCATGGGGCACCTGAAGAGGTCCATATCCCTCTTCAATATGGCAGACAAAGAATGGTCCCTCAAAACTCATGATTCCCCAAGCAGCATAGGATGTAAGGAAAGTCGGGCGAAGTCACTTCCTCCCCAACAGGGCTATGCTCTAACCCTCAACACAGTTCCCAATAGTCTTTGGCACTATGAGGTTGCCAAACGCCCATCTACAATGGCGTCTCAAGAGAATAAGCAACGGACCCCAATGAGCCTACTCTCCTGTCCCACCAAGGGCCTTTATTTGGCACTCTTTGCATATAGAATCCATTGCATATAGCATTTGCATCCTCAAAAAGCGTAGCATATCCGTCAAAAGCGGAACATTACGCCATAGAAAAAGTCAAACGTGCATACAAAGCATAAGCCAGATAATGCAAATCATCTCTCAATCAAGACAATGATACATCCCCACATAAAATATCCTTACAAACTCCAATTGATATCTGCTACTCCATTACAAATCTCCTCCATCCACGGTGCCGATACTTGGTTTTACCAATCCCCAATCCCCAGTCTAAGTGCTTTCAATAATTTTCTTGTGGATCGTAGGTCCGTTGACCTTATCCTCATCTTTTGCATTCTTGTGGATCGTAGGTCCGTTGACCTTATCCTCATCTTTTTCATTCTTGTGGATCGTAGGTCCGTTGACCTTATCCTCATCCTTTGCATTCTTGTGGATGGTAGGTCCGTTGACCTTATCCTCATCCTTTGCATTCTTGTGGATCGTAGGTCCGTTGACCTTATCCTCATCCTTTGCATTCTTGTGGATCGTAGGTCCGTTGACCTTATCCTCATCTTTTGCATTCTTGTGGATCGTAGGTCCGTTGACCTTATCCTCATCCTTTACATTCTTGTGGATCGTAGGTCCGTTGACCTTATCCTCATCCTTTGCATTCTTTTGGATCGTAGGTCCGTTGACCTTATCCTCATCCTTTGCATTCTTGTGGATCGTAGGTCCGTTGACCTTATCCTCATCCTTGGCATTCTTGTGGATCGTAGGTCCGTTGACCTTATCCTCATCTTTTTCATTCTTGTGGATCGTAGGTCCGTTGACCTTATCCTCATCTTTTTCATTCTTGTGGATCGTAGGTCCGTTGACCTTATCCTCATTTTTTTCATTCTTGTGGATCGTAGATCCTATCATTCCATCGTACCCGTATCTTCAAATCACAGTTTCATACAATAATCATTTCCATTGAGAACCTTGTATTGGCACTTTGGCTACGTTACAAGCTATCACCATTCAATCCATTACTCACCATAAATTCTTCCACCAGAAAAAAAAAACAAAATTCTCTTTCCCCAGCAGATATCAAGACGAAAATAAAGGAATAAAAACCACTTCATCCCCTCAGGACAAATTTTAGGTCTTCGGTATTTAATCTTCCTCTACTTCGAATGTTCGAAAGGCTGGCGCCAATCTCACCTTCGAGTATAGGACGATTAAATAGGGGCAGCTGTCATACCCCAAATTTGTCCTACCCCTTAACTTCTAACTGGCTTAGGTTTTGCATTCATGTACATACATCACTTAGGTCATAACTCACATTCATACATTCATATCATTGGTGATATTCAAAGGCTAGCAAGAAGGAGCTCTATTGCAAAGAAGTTTGATCAGAGAACAAGAAGACTGAGGTGTAACCATGTGGTTCCATGTTTAAGGAAGCCCTCCTGGATTAGGGTTTCTCTCTGTCTCAAGTCAAGGCATTGGTTGAAGGATACTGACTTTCAAACCATCCGGTTCTTTAAGTCAGGGTTTTTTTTGACCAAAGTCAACTAGTTGACTTTTTGGTTAACATTTAATCAGGAACGGTTTCTATGTGTGAAAAGCTTCTCATGCCGACTGTGTGGATGAGCTTGTTTGACGGGATTTGACTGGAAGAGATTTAATCGGGACTTTCATCAATGGTCGAAAAATCAGAACAGTTGACTTTTGGGTCAAAATCAGGAAAATTATTCAAATATTGACTTTTGGTGGAAAATCGGTCAAAGAAAGTCAAAGAAATGAAAAAAAATCAAGAAATAATCAAAACTGCCAAATTTGGAAATTTAGTTGAAATGGGAACTTGCCAAAAGAGGAAAGTTCTACACTTAAAGAATTTTTGAGTGAATTTCCAATTGGCTGGGCAGCTGACTTCAGGTCCAATTATCATGATGAAAATGGCAGGATTTTAAGACAAGCTCAACATCAAAAGTGTTCAAATCATAGCCCTTTACAACTTTCTAGTTGGGAGTTTTTCCATTTGAGGCTTGGATCAAGAGATATTGAGTGTTGAAGTTTTCAGAATTACATTCACTCAAGTCATGAAGCTGGGCACAATTCTGGTCATACGTGACACATTTCATCAAGCACGTGGCGTGCCAACTTTGAAGCCAATTCTAGGGCAATTCAAGAACTCTACAAATGCAAACTTGGTATCATTCCAATCCTTTCCATGTGCTCTACCCAACAAAGCAAGAATCAAGCCATTTGGACAAAGAATGAATCAGTTACAAGGCCCCAAAGTCTCATGTTCATAAAGTCAAAGTTACGCATCTGGCTAGGCAAAATTCCAGGGCACGCGCAAGGCATTTATACAAACACATGGTGGGCTGAATTCAAGTGCTATTTTCTCCCTCCACAAGTCTCCATTTTGAGCAATACTAGTATCAAACTACTCCTTGCTATGTCCCCTTTCCAAAGAGCTATGAGTCACATCAATTGGACATGTAATGAGCAAGATAGAGGCACTCAAAGTCATGCCCTGACTAAGTCATATCTCGGCCAGTAATGTGCGGCCAAACCAAGTCACACGCGTCAGCCACATGCAGCAACCACACACCATGTTCCAGGTCCTTTTGCCCCGTTTCCAAACTTCGTTTCGCCAACTTGCCAACATCAAATTTTCTCTATTCCATGTACTCTCCACATTGAGTCCAAAAGTGAATCAATTAATGAACCATAGCCTGAAATATACTTGGGCAAAGACAGCATCTTGGACAGAATTTTGGCTCGAAACATATTGTATCCGCAGCATGCACCACTCATTATCGCCAGCTCACTATTACCTCATCAAGCCATGCACTGTACTGAAACGAAAAGCACGTGAAATACTTACTATGAGCAACACAACCTGTGCATTAAGTTTAGAAATAAGGCTACCATACATGCACCACACAATAAGCCTCCATGTACCTCCGACTATATAAATCAAAAGCTCCTCATAAACTTCACTCGATACATTCATTCATCATCTCAGTTCCAACGCACTCACTTTCTCTCTCTCCTCACTCTCTCATCATTCTCTTCTCTCTCTCCTTCGCTCTCTCCACCCTCAACCACCATAACAAACTTTCTCTCACCCCTCCCTCCACCGTAACAAACTTTTCCTCGTCCCTCTCTCCACCATAGCTCCACTCACTTCCACCATGCCAACCACCATAACAAAGCTCTAACTACTTTCTCCGGCAACCGCAACTTCATCATCTTCGTTAATCAACAAGAACCACAGCTCTTCTCTCATCGCTCTTCATCGCACTTCCAACATCATCACCATACGATCCTCATCGTCTTTCTGCTCAGCGCCGCAACCATCGTTAGCCTCGTGCACATGGAGTGGTGAGTCAAAGTTTGAAGAAGTGAAAGCAACTCGCAAAGATTTTGTTCGTCGTGATTCAAGATCGCATCAGGTAAAACTTGAAAACTCTCTCAGCATAATAGAAGAACATGATAGGCCATTTAGATCTGAAATGAAGCTTGTGTGCGCGTTGTGCTATATATCGAGTCGCTATGGAGATCTGAATCTCGATCGGTACCGATCTATTGATGTGCTAGGTGTTTAAGTGTTTAAGCTTTGAGTTCATATACTGTAAATACTTAGGAGTAGATTGATGTGCTGGTAAATTTTGTTCATGACAAGATCACTGAAGTATGATTCGGTTTGTGTGTTAGAGGAGGAATTAGAGGAAACGGATGGTAGATTAAGAATCTATGCGAAATTTCGGTCAGGAGAACATGAGCCCTTTCGATTTCTGGAATTGTGTGTATAGCTCCGCCGCCTGATGGCCGGAGAAGATGACCGGAGAAGGGATCTCCGGCGTCTTTGTTTTTCCTGATTTTTATTTCGTCGTGATTACGTGGCGTGTTGTGATTGTTGCTCCTCCCATTTTATTTGTTTTTGTCATCTTCTATATGATTGAATGGTGCGTTGGTGTGCTCTGATTGGTTGAGGCTTGTTCTTGTCATTTTGTGACTTAAACACCAGGTGACTAATTGATGCAAAGTGTGTATGTTACGTTTATCAATTAATAAACCATATGCTAAATAATTTCACATGCTGATATAATAATGAATGAATAAAATGGAAGAGATTAGTGAGTGGAGCGTTGGGCCTTGGTACGTTATGGGCCTTGCCTTATTTCTGAGTTTCACCCCCAAACTGCTAACGCACCACTGTGTTTCTGAATCTGGGCCTGAACGCTGTTACTATCCGCCCCTCCCCTATCAGGCCCAATTTTGCTTGTAAACAATTTTAGTTCATACAAATTCTGCTAACCCACCCCCTGCAGTGTAGCTTAGATTTTCACTTTTAATCTTTGTTTTGCTCTTATTTTTTAGTCCATAATTCCATTTTAAATCAAATAAAAAACACATAAAATCAATGTTAGATCTTAGTTCACTTCACAATAGTTTTTTACTTTTAATTGATTAAAAACATGATAAAACCTTTAATATTTTGTTAGATTGTTAGGGTAATTTTTGACATTTGAGTTCTTTTATAAAAACCCATAAAAAATAGTAGTTTTAGTTTCATTTTTGTACTAATGGTTGAGTCGTGTTGTGCTATTTCATGGTCATTTTTGCATGATGCTTGTGTGGCTTTATTGCTCTTATTCTTGGCCTTATTTTAGGCCTATTTTTGTTAATACCTTTTATTGCTCCTTTTAGAATTTATCACATGTTAACACTAGGATTTAGACTTGTATAAACAACTTAGATTAGAAATAGGATTAGTTCCCGTTTGCATTCTTTTTCTTTTCAACTTTTAAAATACTTAATAAAAATCGATGAAGATCATACCGTTGCTTTATTTCATGGTAGGAAAGAAATGATTGAGGCGTAGGCCTCGATGTATGTTCTTTCCTACTTAGCGGAGAAGAAATGATTGAGGTGTGAAGCCTCGATGTATTTCTTAGCCGTTATTTAGAGAAACGATTGTGGCGTAGGCCTCGATGTGCATTCTCTAAATATTCACAAACGAACTTCTTTTTATCTCTGTTACTTAGCGGAAAAGAAATGATTGAGGTGTGAGGCCTCGATGTATTTCTTAACCGCTCTTTAGAGAAACGATTGTGGCGTAGGCCTCGATGTGTGTTCTCTAAATATTAAAAAAAAACTCCTTTTGGTATGATCTAAATCACAAATAATTTCCCCCATAAAAAATACCAACCAAAAACACTTAAAAAAACCTAATAAATGATCAGATTTAAAACAAAGTGAGGAAGTGATGCGAAGCCTTGTAGTAGGTTCTCGTCATCATGGAATTACCCTAAAAGATACAAACCAATCTCTCTCTTTCTTCTCTTAAGGGCACCGTTATTTCCGCTCGTACGCATCGTAGGCGATCCCTTATGCAAGAGCGCAAACGTTAACGCCGCCCAACTAAAAAACACAAAACAAACAGAAAATCGTTAGCCGAGCTACGGTAACTCTGATTCCTGAAAAGGATACGTAGGCAGCGGGGTAGGGCCCGTGCGAGTACAATTCTTTATTTTCCCTACATTTTGCATTCATTCGCATTTAGACATAGACATAGTTTTACACCCTTTAGATAGAAACAAACATAGGTGGATACCATCGAGTACGATGGGCGTGAGGGGTGCTAGCACCTTCCCCTTGCGTAACCGACTCCCGTACCTTGATTCTCTGGTCGCAAGACCCTGTTCCTTCCTTTGTTAGGTTTTCTGATATTCCTTTCCCTTATGGGATAAATATATTGGTGGCGACTCTGTTCATTTTTCGCGAGCGTGCGACAAAGTGAGAAAACAATATTGTATTATCTTCTTCCAAAAGTGTCATTTACATTATAATGTGGGTCTTATTTCTAGGATCCAAGTGAGATGGAAAGTCACACCTATTAATAGGGAATAGGAAGATGAAAAAGAAGAATAAGGATGGACATCCACTTTAATCATTATTCATAACAAATTGATAAGATGAACATATTTATACATAGATATGTAAAATGTTAATACATCTAATTCTCTTTTATGTTCTGTGTTGGTAGTATTTTGGTCATCTTTATTTTTTTAGTTTCAAATTGATTATTTAAATTTGGGTTAATATGCTATTAATCCTCATAAATATAGTCATATTCAACTTTAATCCCTCTAAAATTTCCCTTCAAAGAATGGTCCCTTTAAAATTTATCATTCACATTTTTGGTCTCTTTTGCTAACGTCCAGTAATAGAGCTGATGTGACAATGGTCACGAGGCAAAGGTGCTAACATGGATGTCACATGACATTTTGTTCTTATTTTATATTATTTCTATAAATTTAATTTATAGTGATGAATATTTCGTCGCTTAATTTGTGGCTAACATGAACATCATACATAAACTCAAAAAGCGTAGCTAATCTGTAGCTAATTCAAACACATCATTCTTATGACCTAGACTTCATTTTTTTCATGATTTTTTGCAAGAAAGTTTATCACATTATAAGGATCTCTTTCACAATTTTTTTTTACTTGAGATGAATTAAATATGATTTTTTTTTACGAGCCAATCTATAATATAAGAAAATTAGTGGTTGTGGAAAAGTCTACAATACCCTTATTTAATTTTTTGTCACCACATTAAAATTGTGGTTATTTGGTCTTTACACAGTAAAATTCTTAATTTTATAATTAAAATAATAAACCCTCACATTTTATCAAACTTACCAAATCTCTCTCCATTCTCTATTCTTTTTGTCTTTATCAGTTTCTCACTTCTTTCTTCCAAATAAAAATCGATTATTGATTTTTTTTTATATACGAAAAATGTTAATCAAAATATTTTTTTAGTAAAAAATGGTATACGGGGAAAATTTATTCAAAAAATTTATTATTGATCTAAATATTATTATATACGAAAATTTAAGATTGATCCAAATATTTTTGTAAATGATACCTAAATAAAAATAATATTTGTATATGGAAAAAAATCCATTATTTACAAAAAATTGATATTTATGATTCAAATATTTTTTTATTCAAAAATGGTATACGAGAAAAAATTTACTATTGTTCTAAATATTTTTATATACGAAATTTACTATTGATCCAAATATTTTTGTAAATAATACCTAAACAAAAATGAAGTCTGTATACGGAAAAAAATCTATTATTGATCTAAATATTTTTATATACAAGAAATGGTATTTATGATCAAATATTTTTCATCCAAAAGTGGTATACGGGAAAAAATCTATTATTGATTTAAATATTTTTATATGCGCAAATTTAATATTGATCCAAATATTTTTCTAAACGATACCTAAATAAAAATAATATTTGTATACGGAAAAAAATTCTATTATTTACGAAAAATTGTATTTATTATCCAAATATTTTTTATTAAAAATGGTATACGGGTAAAAATCTACTATTGATATAAATATTTTTGATCTAAATATTGATCTAAATTATTATCCAAATTATTATTGATCTAAATATTTTTATATATGAAAAATGTTATTTATGATCCAAATATTTTTATTCAAAAATGGCATAGGCCAAAAAATCTATTATTGATCTAAATTTTTTTATATACGAAAATTTAATATTGATCCAAATATTTTTGTAAATGATATCTAAACAAAAATAATATTTATAAAGGGAAAAAATCTATTATTTACGAAAAATTGTATGTATGATCCAAATATTTTTATTCAAAAATGGTATACGGGAAAAAAAAGCTACTATTGATCTAAATATTCTTATATACAAAATTTACTATTGATCTAAATATTTTTGTAAATGATACTTAAACAAAAATTAAGTCTGTATACAGGAAAAATATCTATTATTGATGTAAATATTTTTATATACGAGAAATGGTATTTATAATCAAATATTTTTGATCCAAAAATGGTATACGGGAAAAAATCTATTATAGATCTAAATATTTTTATATACGAAAATTTAATATTGTCCAAATATTTTTGTAAATGATACCTAAACAAAAATAATATTTGTATACGGAAAAAATCTATTATTTACAAAAAAATGGTATTTATGATTCAAATATTTTTTATTGAAAAATGGTATACGGGAAAAAGTGTACTATTGATTTAAATATTTGGAAAAAAATCTATTATTGATCTAAATATTTTTATATACGAGAAAAGGTATTTATGATCAAATATTTTTTATCCAAAAATGGTATACGGGAAAAAATCTATTATTGATATAAATATTTTTATATATGAAATAATCAATTATTTATCTAAATATTTTGTTTCTTTTTTAACATTTTATTTAAAATAAATGATTTATCCAAATGCGCGTAACGGAACAGAACCCGTGCGTATACATGGATTTGTTACTAGTTTTCTATAAAACGGAAACAAGAAAAATGTTAGCATATACTTGAGTTTTAAACTATTATGTTGCATAGACTTATCTCAGAACATATATAAAGTATCTAACTTTCATTGCATTCCAAATAAGTCTTGATTTATTATGATTTTTCGATCAAAACACATATATGTCTTTCAATCGAAAAATAAAAATAAATCGAGACTTATTCAAAATGCCATGAAATTGTGCATATTATTTTTATGTGTTATTATCTAATTCCTTGTAAAAGATTAGCTTAAAATTTAATCATATTCCAATGTTGCGTTGTTTCCGTTTCATGAAAAATCGTCGCTTAAAAAAATTCTTATTTAATTCACCTCATGCCAAAAAATATCAATTTTTGTGGAAGAGATCCTTATAATTTGATACACTAATGTGAAAATAATCAAAGTATGTTGGCCTTTTTACAGTCAATAGAATTAAATATCTCATTTCGTCACTTCAAAAATACACATTTATATGTGTTTTCGATAAAAAAATAAATAAATAAATAAATAAATTGAGACTTATTCGAAATACCATAAAAATTTAGATCCTTTTTATGTGTTATGATATAAGTCCCTAGAAAATGTTAGCTTAAAATTCAGTCATATACCGTTGTTTTCCTGGTTTTTGTTTCATAGAAAATTGACGCTTAAAAAAGTCATATTTAGTTCATCTCAAGAAAAAAAATTAAAATTTTATGAGAGATCCTTATAATATGATAAAGTTTCTTATAAAAAAATCATGTAAAAAATGAAGTCTAGGTCATAAGAATAATGTATTTGAATTAGTTAGGAATTCGCTACGGTTTTTGAGTTTCTGTATGATGTTCATGTTAGCGACGAAATATTCGTCGCTGTAAATTAAATTTATATAAATAATATAAAATGAGGACACAATGTCATGTGACAACCATGTCATTATCTTTGCCACATGTCAATGTCACATTAACTCTGTTAACGAATATTAGTACGAGGAACCAAAAATGTGGATGAAAAATTTTAGAAGAACTTTTTTTTTTTTATAAAATTAAGAGATTTACATTAAAAATAATTATATATATATATATATATATATATATATATATATATATATATATATATATATATATATATATATATATATATATATATATATATATATATCAGGGCTGTCTTTGAGGGTGTGCAAGGCGGGCTACCGCACAGGGTCTTAAACTATTAAACTTTAACTAAAAAGAGCCTCATAAATATTTGCCACTATTAAAATGAGGTTAAATATTTGCCTCTAATTATATATATATATATATATATATATATATATATATATATATATATATATATATATATATATATATATATATATATATATATATATATATATATATATATATATATATATATATATATATATATGAAGATCAATAAGATATTTACTCAGTTAAGTATTTTTCGCATGTGCATCTACGGAAGTCCCTGGAGCTCAGAAACGCAACAAAGACGTAACTGCACTGTTCAGTCACCCCAAAACCCCATTTGTTTTGCTTGATCGTCCAAAATAAACCACGAACAGAACCTACATTGTCTCTAAGCAATATCTCTAATCCTATCCAATCATTTCTACACCTAAATATCATATTCTAATTCGATTTTAAAATATTCTAAAATAAATCAAAATGTCGAAAACTTAATTACCGATTAAATAACGATTTGCACTTGATGGAATGTCTTGATACTTGATGTTGACAATGTAGGCCGAGTGTTTGAGAGTTTGAGAGTACTTTAGAGTGTTTGGGGTTTAGAGAGTTTGAGAGATAAAAGTTTGAAATGAAGAGAATGACGGAGGGGAAAGGTCTGACGCGAGTTATAACGTCAAACCCTTCCGTAGATGCATATACGAAAGAGTTTCGTAAGTGCAGCTACAGAATAAAACAATGTTAAACAAAAAAAAAAAGTACTTCCAGAAATACATCTACAGAAACACAAGGACAATTTATTTAATTCGGTGGTGCGTAAGAAGGTCATGAGATGAGACGAGAAATTGTCTCATATTTAACCCTTTAAATTATCCAACATTTATAAAAATATAGACAAAAGTGTTAAAAAACAAACAAATGATTAGCTTGATTACATAAATGATCAAGCTAAACAGTATTATGACAAGACATAAAGATAATTGGCAGAAAAAATTTGTTAAATGCAGACATGGAGTCCACACTAATTGATTGAAGGAACGACAACGACAGACATTTTTTTAAATATTTACAACAAACAGGAAAGTAGAGTTGAAAGAGAATAATTTAATAGAATTATCATCATAGATAATAATTTTAATCAATTAATAATGTAGATAAAACATAGTGCCAATTTGAAAGCAATTTCTGAGTAGTTTCCCTTGTTCAAATGCAGTGGCTTCGGCTTCTGCCTAGCTTTGTTTTCATTTATATTTGATGATTAAGAAGGTAGATAAGTGCTTACTTCAACCTTACTTCTTAGACCAACTGGATGCATGTGTTTGTCTGTGCTTGAATCAACCTAGCCCATACGTCACGGTGTGCTCTAGAATACTACTAAATTAGAAATTTTGTCACTTAGTATTTGAGTTTGTACTCATTAGAATAAGTGCAGTTGCCTTTAACTTTTATTGTTTGAGGAAACTGACGCTGTACCATTTTAATTTCAATAATAGAAGCAATACAACAGAAAATATAATATGAAAAGTTGAAGACAAATTATATTAATGACCACTTTAACTCATATATGTCCGCTTTACTTCGGTTAACTATTTTTTTCTAAACTAAATATTATGTGTGCAAATGACAAAACTTAATCTATTAAGCTAATTATAATTCATGATTTTTAAGTAAATTAAAGTTGTTATGTGTCGGGCAGAAGTCCAATAATAAAAAAGGAAAAATATATTTGTACACCTTTTACTAACACTTACATTGTAATAATATACAAAAGTCTACAAACTATAATTTTTAAATAATTTATTCAGTCTTGATTTTTGTGCAAGAATAATTTATTTTTTAATTATATACGGTGTATGATATGATGTAACAAAATTCAGTGTCAAAATAGCAATAATAAGAAATTCAATTGTCATTTTAAAGTCATCCAACACAAAGTTCGCACTCAATCCATGCGATATGATTATTATGATCTATCATTATATATATATATATATATATATATATATATATATATATATATATATATATATATATATATATATATATATATATATATATATATATATATATATATATATATATATATATCGTGAATTTAAGTAATTTAGAGGAATTGGGTAGATTGAAGACATAGCATATATAAAAACTTTGTTATATTATTAAAATTGTGTGCTTACAAAAGAAAAGAAATTCCTGTATATAGGGATACAAAGACTTACTATTTAAGCCGGTAAGAACTTCCTATGATAGTCAGTTACAACAAACAAAGATGAATTATTAATGCCGGGTACACATTGGGCCTCATCGTCACAATAATAATTCACAATAAAATAAACTTTCTTACAAAAGCAGAAAATATTCTTTCACTATTCGAAAAAAAGATGCTTGCATGGGCCTTCTTCCAAGATAAGATTCTTTCTTATCTTTGCTTTTGTCTCTGGCATCGTTTTTTCCAATAAGATAAGATTCTTAACTTTTGGAATTATTTATTGTTTTTTGAAATGGTAGACAAAATAAGATTCTCTCTTGTCCATTTCTCTTTGTCTTCAGATTCTATTATCTCTTTGCTTTGTCTTTTGCTTTTTAGGCCATAGATTGAATCATTGCATCCCAAAAATCTTCAGCAGTAGAGTCCTCTGCTTGGGCTTCTCCTGCTAAACAATCAAAGTTGTTGGAATCCATTGATCCCATAGAAGAGCTAGTCTTCATAGATGAATTCTCATCTTTTGATGCTTTAGTTGGAAAAGTGGAGAAGAATTGGTTTTTCATATGGTCTAAAGTTCTAACCATAATTTCTTCTTCCGATTCATTGGGATATTTTCTCTGGAAGAAGTTCTTTAAATTTCCCATAGACACTTGTTGGGAGCTTTTCTCTTTGACTTTATTATTTTGATCTTCAGCTATAGATGCTTGAATCAGAATAATTTTATTCTGATTTCTTCAGAGCTCATCTTGTTCCACCATTTATAAAAGAAATTTCTTTCTAAAATGGGTAGATTGAAAACAGAGCATATATAAAAACTTTGTTATATTATTAAAATTGTGTGATTACAAAAGAAACGAAATTCCCTTTATATAGGGATACAAAGGCTTACTATTTAAGCCGGTAAGAGCTACCTATGATGGCCGGTTACCACAAACAAAGATGAATTATTAATTCCGGGTACACATTGGGCCCCATCGTCACTATAATAATTCACAATAAAACAAACTTTCTTACAAAAGCAGAAAATATTCTTTCACTATTCCAAAAAAAGATGCTTGCATGGGCCAAGAAAAGATGCTTGCATGGGCCTTCTTCCAAGATAAGATTCTTTCTTATCTTTGCTTTTGTCTCTGGCATCATTTTTTCCAATAAGATAAGATTGTTTACTTTTGGAATTATTTATTGTTTTTTGAAATGGTAGACAAGATAAGATTCTCTCTTGTCCATTTCTCTTTGTCTTGAGATTCTATTATCTCTTTGCTTTGTCTTTTGCTTTTTGGACCATAGATTGAATCATTCCATCCCAAAAATCTCCAGCAGTAGGGTCCTCTGCTTGGGCTTCTCCAGCTAAACAATCAAAGTTGTTGGAATCCATTGATCCCATAGAAGAGCTAGTCTTCATAGATGAATTCTCATCTTTTGATGCTTTAGTTGGAAAAGTGGAGAAGAATTGGTTTTTCATATGGTCCAAAGTTCTTACCATAATTTCTTCTTCTGATTCATTGGGATATTTTCTCTGGAAGAAATTCTTTAAATTTCCCATAGACATTTGTTGGGAGCTTTTCTCTTTGACTTTATTATTTTGATCTTCAACTATAGATGCTTGAATCAGAATAATTTTATTCTGGATTTCTTCAGAGCTCATCTTGTTCCACCATTTATAGAAGAAATTTCTTTCTAAAATGGGTAGATTGAAGACAAAACATATATAAAAACTTTGTTATATTATTAAAATTGTGTGCTTACAAAAGAAAAGAAATTCTCTTTATATAGGGATACAAAGGCTTACTATTTAAGTTGGTAAGAGCTACCTATGATAGCCGGTTACAACAAATAAAGATGAATTATTAATGTCGGGTACACATTGGGCCCCATCGTCACAATAATAATTCACAATAAAACATACTTTCTTAGACCATTTACAATGGGGGTGTTGAAAAAATTATTCAATAGTTGAATGTCTACAATGGTTTGTTGAATGAGGTGTTTAATGTGATGTGGATTAATTGGTGTTGAAAAGATTCAACATGTTGAATGAGAAAAAAGTGGGGCCACATGCAACACTTTACACAATTTTATTGGTTGTTGTGATTATTTAGATTTTATTTTCTTTTAATCATTTAAAATTAATTATTTCATAGTAAATAAATTTTTTATTTATTTTTATTTTTATCAAAATTCATTATTTTTTTCCTCTATAAATAGAGACTTGGTTCATTTGATTTGGACTCATAAAAAAAATTCACTTTTAATTGATAATAGATATTAATATATAATCATAAAAACAAAACTTTAAAAGAAAATAAGAATATGATGTGGGGTAGGGTGTTGAATTTTATTAAACAAAACCATTGTAGTGAAAAAAAATTGAATAGGTGTTGAATTATTAGGTGGAAGAGAGAGAAGATGATGTGGAAGATAAAAAGTGAAAAAGTAGGGTGTTGAATAATGTAACCATTGTACATAGTCTTACAAAAGCAGAAAATATTCTTTCACTACTCCAAGAAAAGATGCTTGCATGGGCCTTCTTCCAAGATAAGATTCTTTCTTATCTTTGCTTTTGTCTTTGACATCGTTTTTTCTAATAAGATAAGATTCTTAACTTTTGGAATTATTTATTGTTTTTTGATATGGTAGACAAGATAAGATTCTCTCTTATCCATTTCTCTTTGTCTTGAGATTATATTATCTCTTTGCTTTGTCTTTTGCTTTTTGGGCCATAGATTAAATCATTGCTACCCAAAAATCTTCAGCAATAGGGTCCTCTGCTTGGGCTTCTCCTGCTAAACAATCAAAATTGTTGGAATCCATTGATCCCATAGAAGAGCTAGTCTTCATAGATGAATTCTCATCTTTTGATGCTTTAGTTGGAAAAGTGGAGAAGAATTGGTTTTTCATATGGTCTAAAGTTCTAACTATAATTTCTTCTTCCGATTCATTGGGATATTTTCTCTAGAAGAATTTCTTTAAATTTCCCATAGACATTTGTTGGGAGCTTTGCTCTTTGACTTTATTATTTTGATTTTCAACTATAGCTGCTTGAATCAGAATAATTTTATTCTGGATTTTTGCAGAGCTCATCTTGTTCCACCATTTATAGAAGAAATTTCTTTCTAAAATGGGTATGTTGAATTTATCTTGAGATATGGTGATAGACCATCTCCATATCCAAGGAATCTGAAATTTAGTAACGAACCAAAATGGACATTGTCCTGTGATTAAATTATCAGATAAAATATTTACAATAAGTGGACTATTATCACACCAAGGATTGTATAAATCAAGTAATTCTTTGGGTAATATTTCCAAAGACGGACCAAATTTAGTCCACCATTTGTAAAACCAATTTGGTACGGGTTTATTAATCATTTCTGGATTAATAGAGAAAAACCAAGAATGATTGTTCTTAGGATTTTGATAATAAAAAGCTTGAGTAAAAGCTTGGACATAGTCCCAGTAATTAAAGTAGATATACTTTCCTTCTGCAATTCTTATTGCTTTTTCACCATTTGGGTTAAAACCATATTCTCTTGGTAACAAGATTTTATTAATATGGCATTTACTGAAGTTTATAAAACTTTCAGGATTATTGTTCTCGTAGTGGTGAGTAATTGTTACCGATTCGGTAACAGTCAAAAGAATCTCTAGGTGAGGCCTAGATTTTCCATGAAGACCGGGATATCCTCTCGATTCGAGGTATCTCGTTTTGATAGACCATCCATCATTTGGATTTATCTTAATATCTTCTTCATCAACATACATGATTTTTTCTGTTACTGGATTTTCAAAATAATCCATTTATTCTTGAGATGGGTTATTAACTGCAACTTCCTTGTAGGATGTATTTTTATTAGAGGAGGAAGCAATATCTTCTTTTTTTGATGAAGATGCAGGTAATTGCTGCATTTTTCTCCCTTTGTAAACTGTAGTCCAATCCCCTATTAGAGGAATGTTTGATTCGGGTTGGGGAAACATATTGTTACTCCCTCTTCCACCACGGCCATAACCGCAGCCTCTTCCCCTATATGGGGTCATCATTTTTTCCCTGCAAAAATTCACGAGTTAGGTAGTCAGCAAGTGAATTATTTTCACCTTTAGTGTGTTAAATATCAAATTCAATCATAGATAACTGAGATTGCCAGCTAGTAAAAATTTGCTTAGCAACAAGATTTTTAACATCTTTTTCAATAATTGATTTAGCTGAGCTGCAATCAATTTTTAATAAGAATTTCTTATTAAGAAGATCATCTTGAAATTTTGAAATACATTTTATAATAGAAAGTATTTCTTTCTTGATAGTAGAATATTTAGATTGAGTAGGATTCCATTTCCCAGAAGTGAATCTGACCAAAACTTCTTTTGATGTATCAAGTATAACTTATTTAAGGATTCCACCATAGCCTAAGTCTGAAGCATCAGTTTCAACAATTTTGAAATACTTAGGATTAGCAAGAGATAAACAAGGCAAACATTTAACCCTATTTTTAATTCTTTGGACTGCCTGGGAATGTTCATTAGTCCAAGGGCCAGGATTTTTCTAAGCCTAGCATGTAATATGGCAGTATCTTTAGCAAGATTTTCATAATAATCTGCTATATAATTAAGACTACCAAGAAATCTTTGTAATTGTTTTTTATCTGTAATAATATTGGGGAATTTTGAAGCAAATTCAATACTTCTTTGAATAGGAATTATTGTTCCTTGGTCAATTTCATGACCTAAAAATCTAACTTTTGTTTGAAAAAGTTTCTTAGGAGCAGATATAACTAATCTATTATGTTTAATCAATCCTTTAAATATTTTCAAATGTTTGATATGTTGATCTATAGTTTTAGAAAAAACTAAAACATCATCAATATAAACAATTATAAATTCTGTATAAGGATTAAAACTATCATTCATCATATTTTGAAATTCATAAGGGGCATTTTTAAGGCCAAAAGGAAGGACATTCCATTCATAATGTCCAAAAGGCACAGTAAAGGCTGTTTTATACTTATCAGATTCATTAATCTGAATTTGCCAATAACCAGATTTCATATCAAACTTAGAGAAGATTAAGGCATTGTTTAATCTATCTAAAAGGTCTTTTTTATTAGGAATAGGATACCTAATCCATCTTAACACCTTATTAAGAGGCTTGTAATTAATAACAAGTCTAGGGACCCCACGTTCCTTTCCAGCAGCATTATTGACATAAAAAGCTGTGCAACTCCAAGGAGATTTGGATTTTCTTATTAGTTTTTTCTCTAAAAGAGATTCTATCTCTTTTTTGCATAGCTCCAAATACTCATGGTTCATTTGAGCTGGCCTAGCTTTGGTGGGAATCTGACTTTCATTAAAGTCATCAAGATAAGGTAAAGAAATAACATGTTTCTTTCTATCCCAAAAAGTTTTTGGTAAGTCATTGCACACTTCTTTTTTAAATTGTTGCTCAATCAATTTGATTTATTCTTTTATTTCATTTTTATTAAGTTGTTCATTAATATTTAATAAATTAACTTCCTCTTTAAGAAAACCTAATTGTTTTTCTTTACTTAAGAGAATACTTTTAACTTCATTAAGCATTTTAATATGAGGGTCAGTAATAAATTCAAAAGTAACAGTTTTACCATTAATCATGGTAGTGATGCCTTTAATGTCTCCATTAATTAAAGGCATGATGCTATTTAAAAAAGGAGTTCCTAGAATAACTCTATGAGTCATGTTTTTAACTAAGATGAAATGGGTAGGTAAACAAATATCTTGATTAGAGACATACGTATTCGGTAATTTATAATTAACCGTTAATTTGTCACTACTAGCCTGAGCAAGGGTTTGAGTGGTTTTCATATAATGCTTGGTAGGAACAATTCCTTCCTGTAGACAATTAAGGTCAGCGCTGCTATCAATAAGGGCGACTTCATTTTCTAAAATAAACGTTCTATTAATAACTAAAGTTATTTTAACAACCCATTTTTGAGAAATTACTCTATCAATAAGAGTAAGAAACCTATCATTAGTAGAAGGACTGCTAGTAGAAGATATTTCTTTAACTTTAAGGTTACCTGTTTCAAGTAAGGAGACCCTTTGAGATAATTTTTGATTATCTTTCTTTATCTGAGTAATTTCAGATTTTAAAAGATTAATTTCTCTATGTAAATCAGTAAGGGAAACAGGAGTTTCACGAACATTGGATTGTTGAAATCTGGATAAAACCTCACTTAATTGGTAAGGGGCTTCAATAATAATAGGAGATTCTTTTTTAGAATTTCCTTGAATTAAAACTTCAAGCATTTTTCTTTTAAGCTTATTATCAGAGATAGACTCAATAGCCTTTATGACTTTATCTTGTTCTGTAGTAAGAACATTAAGACCATTCATGTCAACAATAGGCTTCCATTAATCAATTTGATTACATTGACAATTATTATTGTCAGAATTATCAGAGGAATAATCTGATGATGATTCATAGATCATGTCAATATCTTCATTAGAAGAATCAGTCTCTGAGTCAGACTTGAGTAAACAAACTTTCTCAAGTTGAGAGCGTAATTGTTCATCCTCAATCTCATTGAGATCTTTTTTTGTCCAACATTGGTTTGCATAATGACCAGCTTTACCACATTTATGGCAAGATACATCAAGCATTTTAGCTTTTCTTTTGCCTTTATAATTAAAAGGCTTATCTTTTGGTCTACTTTATTAAAGTGACTCCTTTTCTTATTCTTTCTATAAGAATTTTTATAAATATCCTTATCATATTTATGAGGTTTATTTCTAAATATTTTTCCTTTCTTCCTTTTATTCTTCGAAGATCTTCCAAGATCAAAGGCAAACTGGTCGCAAAATTCACCCATTTGGTGTTTTTCAGAAAGTTTTTGTTTTTAAGCTGATTTATAAGCTTAATATCATTACATAAGGTTAATCCTTCATTAACACAAGTGCTAATAATTTGACCATAAGTAAGATCATGGTAATTATTATTTATCCCATCATTTTTACTTCTTAAAGAATGTCTAACTTTCTCAGAAAAAAAATGGGGTAAACCATCAATAAATTTGGCTTTCCAGTGAATAGAATTAGGGGTTTTTAATTGGTAAACTCTAGACGAAAAGGAATCTTTATACCATCTAAAATGTGTAAGAGAAGGACATCTAAGATTCTGAAGTAGAGTTTGATTTTTTCTCCAATAAGGATATGGTTCCAACAAAATGTTGAAGGATCGAGAGACACAGTGTATAAACCGCATCTTCTTCACCTGCGGTGGCAATACCACTTGCTCTGATTCCAGAAGCTTCGGACTTAACTAATTTCTTATCGTGAAGAATATCTTTTTTCTGACTTTAAGTGAGATCATGATCCCACCAGCCTCTTAATTGACCAACAAATTCAGTTGATATGAAGGAGGCAATATCGCTGTCGGAATTTTCATGCTGTTTACAAACAGTTGAATACAAAATTATTCTATGTATTGTATCTAGGATTTGCTTGTCATTTAATCCATCAATATTCCATTCATAAATGGCTTTTCCAGAATATGAATTTTGGAAGGGTTCAGGTTCCTCAAAAAGTAAATCTTGAGGAGAGGGACGCTTATAATAGTATTTTTCTAAGGGTTTAGAGCTATAAACAGGGTTTATCTCACTATTATTTTGATTACTAATGTCTAAATAAGCAAACAAATTTGCTAAATCATTAATGTCTTCTTCATTGGAAGAGTCTTAATTAGTCATAACAGTTAAATGTAAATCCTTAAGCTTTTTCTCAAGAATACAGACAAACTCATCACCATTGGTTTCCATTTTAAATCCTTCTATAGGAATAGGAGGTTAAATTATAGGAACATCTAATATATTAGATGTAGAAGCTTGTTCATGAGGATTAGGCTTATTAATAAGGTCAATATAATTTTGTGACGTGCTATTTGTTTATTTAAAAGGTCTTTAATGGATAAAATTTCTTTTTCTAGAGAAATAAATTGTTCTCCTAGACAAACAAGGTAGGCATTAGTATAATTGTTGGATCTAATTATGGAATTTAACTCCTTAAGGGTAATATGATTTTGTTCAACCCTTTGTAATTGAAGGGTAAGATAAGGTGTAGCTTCAGTAGGAGAACCCAACTTATTGTTTGTTCTGGGGGAAAAGGAGATTCCGTTTTTTCTCCTTGGATACTTTCCCAAGGCTTTTGTAGAACTAACAGTTCGTCTTGTTTTATGAGAACCAATTCTTCTTTTTGTTTACTTATATAGTAACTGATGAACCATTTGACAAAGGGAGTGAAATCTTGGTTCATAGACATTTGAGTATAGTACTCATCTTTAAAACTTGCTAACACAGGAGCCGGAAATGTTTTAAAAAACCATTCTCTAAATTGGGTGTATCTCGCATGCTGAAACTCGTCATTGACAAGGTTTCTTATATTACTACCTGGAGAATAATCTAACATTATAATGGGAAGTCCATATCTGAGGGAGTAGGTTATTCTACTCTAGGAGGATTTGGTTTTTGATATATACCATGGGGAATTTTGTTTTCGCTAAGTCTTATATTTTCAACGACTTCTATTTCTTCTCTTAATTGAGAAGTTGAGGGTCTAGGCAATTGACTAAGAGCAGAGTAAAATTCATTTATAGAATTCATAGAATGTCTTCCAGACATAGATCTAGGTATTCTAATAATTCTTTTAGAGCTAAAATTTATCTCTAGATCTCCTTCACTAGATTGGATTATTTGATCACCATCCTTATTAAGGATAGGTTCTGGCTCAATGGCTTGAGGGAGGTTCCAGGTTTCTGGAAAATTAATTTCATCCCATTTAAGCAACCTATTAGTTGCAACATTAGAGGTTATCAAATTAGTTTGAACTAAAGTAGTAGTTCCAGGAAACGATATTTGTTTAGCTTTAGGGTTTAAAGTGGTAAGGACTTTGTAATAAACCCTATAACATATAGCCATAATTTCACTACCAGGTTTGAAATTGTAACCATTAGTATGAATAGTTAATTAGAGAGGGTCTAATAAATTTTTATCAGACATTGATAAGCTTATATTGGGAGATACATCAAAATAAACTGGTCCATGACACAGACTCGTTTCAACTAAAGCAGCTAAAGATTATTTAAAATCTTTACATCTACCATCCCTGATATATCTCAGGATGCTAGTATTTAATCCTAGCAAAGTCAAAGGTTTAACAGCAGCTTGTATTAAACCAACATGGATATAATTATAATTTTTAAAAGGAAGCAAATCTTTTTTCTTTAAAAGTTTGATTGTCTGAGTACTTTCAGAAATTTGAATAGTTTGTTCTAAACTTTTTACAGCAAAACGAGATAATATATCTATTTTTCCAAATTTATAAATTTGATTTGAAGGTACTGATGGAATTGTCCATTTATTAAGTTTATCCAAAATTTTTGGAGTTCCATAAGTTCTTCATGTTTAATCAAATTATTTTGATGATTATCATCATCAGAATCCATAAATATAGTTGGCTAAGGATGTTGTGGACGATTAGCTACCTTAGGTAAAACTAAGTAGGTAAATATAACTCTTGTTCTCAGTACAAATATATCTAGGCAACAACTGATAAGTCATATTTGCAAACAAAAACATTGTTTAACTATCAACCCTAAGGGATAGAAGGATATCTCCTAAATCAAAGATGTCCAATGTTTTTCAGCAAAAAATTTCTTTTTTTAAAATCATCTTAACACTCCCTTCCCTGGGAAAAACGATGAATATAAGAAAACACTAAAAAACATATTTAGTTTTGAAAAAACCCTTATAATTTGTTGCCATGATACAAATATAATAATATCAAGAGAAGCACCTACATACTTAATTTCTTCTAAGTTCTCTAATCTCCCAAAACAAAAAATTTAGCCACTAATTCCCGATCCTTTTTTATTAAGAAATATGTTCTGAAACTTCTGACTTTCCAGTTTGGTGACATAAAATGTAGAGAGCATGAAAAGTAAATAAAGACAATAAAATAGGGTTTGAAAACGATTTGAAAAAATTGTGCCAAGATTAGTGTTCATTAGTTTGCTTCATATGTACTCTAATGATCATGTATATGAACCTATTAATGATTAATACAACCACGTATCCTCTCGATACCATTTATCTCTAAAGAAATATCGTGATTATTATCATATTAACCGTCAGATGATCTCTCATGCTGACAATCAACATGATATTCTTAAAAGCTTGATACAGGTGATTATCAACTCACGAATCTATCTCTAGAGTTTGTTTATTAATAGATGAATATCCTTTAGGTCAAGATTTGAAACATATCTCTCAATAGTGATCCAAAACAACAAATAAAACATGAATAACAAGATATTCACCATATATTAATCATCAACCAAGTTCATACACAAAAGATCAAAGAAAATATATATTTACAAACTAACTACCTCTAATCTTGACACAAGATGAAACTTAGCTCTCCATAGCCATGGAAGCTTCAACAACAAGCAA
This sequence comes from Vicia villosa, assembly GCF_029867415.1. Lineage (NCBI taxonomy): Eukaryota > Viridiplantae > Streptophyta > Magnoliopsida > Fabales > Fabaceae > Vicia > Vicia villosa. The sequence continues at coordinate 127,087,572 of NC_081180.1, read as the reverse complement.
CAAAACAAGATTTAGTAGCATCAAACTCAAAGAAAGATGAAGGAAGATGCTTTGAAATCTTGAAGATTCACTTGAAAAATGGTTTTCTCTCTTTCCTTTCTCTTGCCCTAACCTCTTCAAAAAAGTGTGTTGTGTTGTTAGTGATAAGAATCACAAAAATATCATGTTTAAGTGCCTAATCACAAGTGACCAAAAAGTAGGTCCGCTAAGCGACCTAGGTCCGCTAAGCGGACACACCAAAATATTTGTTTTGTCTTCAGCATCCACTAATCGGAGGGGGTCCGCTAAGCGGACTCAACTTTGAAGTTCGCCTCTGCCAAGCCTCGCTTATGCTCCGCTAAGCGGACTTAGTTTTGATTTTTCTTCTCCCAAGCTTCGCTTATGGTCCGCTAAGCGGACCTTCTGGTACAATTCTTCTTATTTGAGTATTCCAACCTCCTTACAAGCTTATTCCATCAATCTCTTTCATTCCAAGATTTCCAAAATAATCCATACCTATAAAAGAAAGTAAATAAAAGTCATAAAACTAAACTTATGTATAAGATAAACAAAATTTTATTTATTTACATGCTATTACACAAAAAGGAATCAAACTTGGTGAAAGAGTTAAGAAATACCACAAAATCTATACACAAAATATGTACAATTAGGATTCTAACAACTCTCCCCAACTTTGACCTTTGTTTGTCCTGGAACAAAGCTAGCTCAAAAGCACAAAACTAATATTCACAAAAGGTTAGTAACATCAATTGAATGGTTCAAACTTGAATTACATACCTACAAGATAAGTCTTCCTTGCTTGTACAAGATTCTAATATGTCTATGAGCCAAATTCTAAACACAAACATTCAACACAATTGCATTAAGGAAATAATATTCATGAATGAATCTCCTAAGCTTCACTTCACAAAATATGAAGGAAAAATTCAATGATAGCATAAGGTACTCATAACACTCACTAGCAATGGTGCATATCCAAAACAATTCATATATTCATCTATATTATGCACACGAGACAATAGAAACAAAGATCACTGAGGGCTTTATTCGGTTGTAACTTGGCCTGGGTTCCATACAAGTGATAATATATATACACGACCATTGAAACAAAAAGGGTGAATGATCATGGAAAGCATTTATTTATTTACACAACTACATATTTGTTACCCTTTTGTTCTTCACCACACAATGCATTCTTTTCACTTCTTTAAATCATTTAGATTTTTCTTCTTTCTTTACTATTTGTTCTTTCTCTTTTTCATTTCTTTTCTTTTTCAAAGAATGCATTGCACCACCATTTTCTTTCTTTTTCTTATCTTTAGTAGACCTCTCTCCCCAACTTTAAACATTTCTATCTATCAAGACATCAATGCTTTCCATTCAAGGTTCAATTGTTATTGAGTTAAGTGTTTACCAAAGAAAGTTTTCAATTTAATCAAGACTTTTCTTTTCTTATCATTCAAAATTCATTGTATTTTCCTTTGATTCACTTGTCAAAAACAAATTTTTAGGCTCAAAATTGGTTGCAAATGATCGCACTCTCACGGGTAGCCCTTTTTATGGTGGTTTTTCTCGTACTGCTAAAAAAAATTGCCTCAATCCTTTCTAAGTCCTAATGCTCATAACAAAGCCAGACTAAACATGAATCATTTGAGTTAACACCAATTGCTATAACACTCTTATTTTTGTACAAAGTGGAAGTCCTCTCATTTTTCTAGTTTTGTCCTAAAATTGATTCAAACATAAATAAAATTTACAAAGTGCAATGTGGCTCAAAATTTGTGTAAAGCCCCTAATCCATTGTCATATTCTAATCTACAAAGCAATAAAATTATTACCTTGGTATGTACATCATCAAGAATATTATCATCACCATTCAAATTTGATGTTGACACCCTTTGGCATAACTTTTGCTTCTTTAGAGCATAACTTCTATTTCAAAGACAAACACAAAAAATTTATATACAATACACCATATATACAATATATGTACACCCTAACCTACAATTAACCAAGATTATACTAACTAACTTACTTTGGCATCGGAGTGTCTTGCCCTATAGGGTTAGAGGGCTATTTATAGGGCATCTCTATGAAACGGACTCCACCTTTTGAGGGCCCATGTGTGGTTCTCGACCAGGAAATGCGGATAAGTTGTCGTTGCCATGCACGAGGCTTTAGCGTGCTCGGTTACGCCTTGTGTTTTCCCAGAGCAGGCCGGGGAAGGCTACCGCGTGTATGGACCAGAACAGGAGCCCCTTAAGTTGTTGCTTCCGACCGTGGGAGTGACGACTTTAAGGAAGCTGGGCAGAGGAGCTCTGCCAGGGAGATGGTCCTGATGTTTCAGAGGAGCATGGCCTTGAAAACACGAGGAGAGGGACAGTTAGGCCGGGAGCTAGGAGGCGTGTCACTTGGGAGTTAGCAGTTTGGGATACATGTCCCATTTAATGCGTGATGATGACTAGTCTAGCCGTAGGCTCCTAGGGTTAATGATGACCCTTCCATTCCCATAGGTCACGTGCGGTGCGCGTGACGTCTCTTAGGCACCTATAAATACTTTGAACTGTCTTCTTTTTCAAATTTTTTAAACTCGTTCCCTGTGCTTTCCTCTCCGTCGCCGACCACGCCTTCTGCTGTGACGTTTCATCAGCAACAGTCGTCTTCTTCATCAGAATTTCAATCGTAAGTTCACACTTTTGTTTTCTATTTTTTCCTTTTGACTGTTCTAGAGATGTATGGAATGTGGTTAGGGTAGGGTTTTTAGCGTGACTTTAGATGTAAGTTCAGTGGTTTGTTGGTGGTAGACGGTGGAGAAGACTGGTTTCTTTGTCGTTGACGGTTGCGAAACGTTAGACTGTCTACTGTGAATGTATTTTCTGCTTCACCGATTGTTTTTAGGGATTTTGCATTTCCCTTAGTGCGTTTTTAGGTTTTCTTCTGAAAGTGTTACCCTCGACGTAGTGTGCATGTTTAGCCTGAGTTAGCGCGAATGACCTTTTGTTTGACGACCGATTCCTCAAGGAGAGGCATGGTCGGGGATCTTTCATCCTCTGATCGTTTGAGCGCCCTTTCACTTTGAACAGTGGTGGAAGGATGGATTTGATTGTACTGTCGAATTCACTATTCTCCTCTGCTTTTCAGGTGATTATGGCCGATCCAGGACGTCCTTCAACTTCGGGCTCGTCGTCAGCGACGCCCCCGGCCCAACGAAGGGTGTCCCCGAACTCATGGGTGCTGAAGGAGGTACTCGAGATCGAGAGTCATTTCGTTGAGGACCTATCGGATATTTTCTTGGAGATCGGGGGCCATGTGGATCCCGAGGGGGATGTGAATAAGAATGGGTGGTCCGTACTTGTCCCTGGGGAAGAAGACCGGGTGTGTGATGTGTATGCTCCTGACCTGATTCCCATGTACGAGGTGGTATTTCAGGAGATGGGTTTTCGAGTACCTTTTACTGATTTCCAGATTGTTGTGTTCAACCACCTGGAAGTGGCGCCCAGTTAGCTCCACCCCAACGCGATTGCGTTCATCCGGGCATTCGAGCTGACTTGCTCGTATTTGAATATAGCGGCGACCACTCTGTTATTTTTCTATTACTTTTGTGTGCAACGGAAGGTTGCTAATGGTCAGTTCGGCTGGGTGTCCCTAAAGCAGACGAAGAAGATCTTCAAGTCCTATTCCGACTCTCTGAAGAATTATAAGATGCGTTTCTATCTTATTCGTCCCCAGTCCAAGGAGGCTCGTGACTCCGTTTTTTCTCGGGAACCGACCCTAGATGTGCACGGCTGTCCGGTCCTCAATGATATAGGGGAGCCTGTTACTGCTCGAAAATCGAAGTTCAGGTTCTTCTGGTCGCATGACCATTTTTCATATGGCACCGATCAATATCTCACCAGGGTCGGGGATCTGGATGAGGACGGACGGGCTGATTTTGCCGTTCTTCAGGGATTTGTGCAGGGCCTCTCTCCGGTCGCGAAGTTGGATCGATCAGGGAAGCCCGTAGTTGATGATGGCGGGGAGCCTGTTTTGGAGCCCCGTCTTATTAACATCAAAGACCTGTTGGCAAGTGGGACGGACGATGGCGCCCTTGCTTACCTTGGTATCTGCTCATTGCCATTTTACTTTATGTGTGTATTCTGGTCATTATGACAAGCTGACTCTTATGTGTGTTTGTTTGTTAGGGTCTATGGATCGGGCGCGTCACGACAGGATGCTCAAGCATGCGAGCAAGACTAAGGTGGTGATCAAGAAGAGTGCTGGTCCTCGGCTAGCAGCTGTGCAAAGTACCCCGGCGACTGGTTCCGGTACTTCCTCCTCTTCCCCGGTGGCTGTTGGATCTCCCCTTCGTGCTTCTGACCAAGGAAATTCTTTTAGGCCTTCTATCGTCCATCCTTCCCCCCTGCGCCAACAACATGATCCAGACGCTCTGGTCCGTCACAAGCGGCCTAGGGTTGATGTTGTGGATCTAACCTAGGAGGAGACTGGTGGTCCCTTTACCTTGCCCTCGTGTTCTTTTCAGCCTCAGTTCTTTGAGAGTGGGCCCTCTCTGACTATTCCCCGAGCGGAATCTCTCCATATTGAAGGGCTGGAGACGTCTGTCCGTCAGAGATTTTTGGTGCAGAACGCGGCCGCTGTCGTCAGGGTCCTCGAGTTGGCCACTCTGTATGCTCGTTCGGCGCCTCTGTCTACGGAGGCCGTGAGGGGACTCGAGGAGGATTGCAAGAGCAAGGCGGCTGCCTTGGAGGGGGTACAGGAGGAGCTGAAGGCCAGGGATCAGGAAGGCAACTTAAAAGATCTCAAAGCCAAAAATTACTTCTTTCATTCAATTGATTGAAGTATTACTGAAATCATCCTTGATGAAACTTCTTTAGAAGCTATACGAAACTTCATGGCCAAAAATTACTTCTTTCATTCAATTGATTGAGGTATTCATTCAATTAATTTTTTTGAATAAAATTATAAAATATTATGCTATAAAGATAAAATTGCAAAAAAAAAAAAATGGAAAATAGAAAATCAAACTCGCCTAAATAAAAAAAATATCTTTAACTAAATTGAAAAGGAAATGTCCCATTTAGACAACTCAATTAATACTTGTGTAGGAATGAATTACTTGAAAAATAGAATATTCCCTTTGTCCCAAAATAAATGTCTCATTTGTAAAAATTATTTGTCCTAAAATAAGTGTCACTTTTAGTTCCCAATATAATTTTAGTTTTGATCTTCCAATTGTACCCTCTAATTAATACTTTTCATTCATTATTTCTCTCACATTATATTAATGATGATAAGAATACACCAATAAATAATAAGGATAATTTGGTAAAATTATCATCTTCTTTTTCATTTACTACTTTTTCTTAATTTGTGTGAAAGTGTTTAGGGCAGAGGGAGTATAATGCAATACAACACATGCAGGCACATGAGGGAATAATAGTTTTGATAGCTCATTCTTTGTGTTAAAAGACTTTTCCCTAAAACCTTAGAGGAAAAGAGGAAGATATCCAATTTGGATTTAGTGAATGATTCTTTTGACGAATAAGAGATATTCTGATTTGCGATACTAGCGGAAAACTTATAATTTTTTCAAAAATTACGAAACTACTATGTAGAATTAGTTGGGGGCTTATGCCCCCACAAACTTATACATTTGGTTATTTTTCTTAAGCAAAAAGATACAAAGATTAAGTGTATTGTTGAATAATTCTATTTTATATTATTAAACATTAAGTGTTGTTTCCATAAAATATTTTATTTATTCGGTCAAATATAAAAAATATAACATTCCATTATATTTTCTAAAATTTGAGATTTAAAAATATATTCAAAACTATTTATAAAATATGATAATCATATATAAAATATGGGAAATGCTAACGAGTGCCCCAGGGACATTGGTTAAGAGTTTTAAAAAAAATATGTTATGTTATTGATACTTATATTTAATTCATTAAAAATAAAAATAATTGACTTCTTTTAAGTAATAAAGTCAAAGAGCAAAGCTCCCAACAAATGTCTATGGGAAATTTAAAGAACTTATTCCAGAGAAAATATCCCAATGAATCAGAAGAAGAAATTACGGTTAGAACTTTGGACCTTATGAAAAACCAATTCTTCTCCACTTTTCCAACTAAAGCATCAAAAGATGAGAATTCATCTATGAAGTCTAGCTCTTCTATGGGATCTAAGGATTCCAACAACTTTGATTGTTTAGCAGGAGAAGCCCAAGCAGAGGACCCTACTGCTGAAGATTTTTGGGATGCAATGATTCAATCTATGACCCAAAAAGCAAAAGACAAAGCAAAGAGATGATAGAATCTCAAGACAGAGAGAAATGAACAAGAGAGAATCTTATCTTGTCTACCATTTCAAAAAACAATGAATAATTCTAAAAGTTAAGATCTTATCTTATTGGAAAAAACGATGCCAAAGACAAAAGCAAAGATAACAAAGAATCTTATCTTGGAAGAAGGCTCATGCAAGCATCTTTTCTTGGCCCATGCAAGCATCTTTTCTTGGAATAGTGAAAGAATATTTTCTGCTTTTGTAAGAAAGTTTGTTTTATTGTGAATTATTATTGTGACGATGGGGCCCAATGTGTACCCGACATTAATAATTCATCTTTGTTTGTTGTAACCGACTATCATAGGTAGCTCTTACCGGCTTAAATAGTAAGCCTTTGCATCCCTATATAAAGGGAATTTCTTTTCTTTTGTAAGCACACAATTTTAATAATATAACAAAGTTTTTATATATGCTCTACAATTGTGTAAGACTCATATTAATTAATTGAAAAATAGAATAAAGTGCAATACAACACATGCAAGCACATGAGGGAATAATAGTTTTGATAGCTTATTCTTTGTGTTAAAAGACTATCCCCTAAAACCGAGGAAAAGAGGAAGATGTCCAATTTGGATTTAGTGAATGATTCTCTTGTCGAATAAGGCATATTCTGATTTGCGACCCTAACGGATTTTTTTTTCTTTTAAAAAATTACGGAACTATGTAGAATTAGTTGGGGGCTCATGCCCCCACAAACTTATACATTTGGTTATTTTTCTTAAGCAAAAAGATACAAAGATTAAGGGCCCGTTTGGTGCGCAGGATATGATAGAGACATGATAAGATATCAAACAGGATAATGATAGGATATGATACAAACATGATAAGACATATCCTATCATGTGTTTGGTTCACACAGATAGGATATATATACACTCTTGTAAAACAACTATATTTTTTCTAAATTATTTTGTAAAATATTTTAAAATTTATAAATTAAAAAATTAATATTTTTCTATAACTAAAAAAATTCATTGACATTATTGAGAAAATAATTTCAATTTTTCTTAAAAAAATCATGAATTATAATATATATATATATATATATATATATATATATATATATATATTTATAATATATTAATAACAAAATTACCCTTGCAAGAAAATATATTTAATTTGGTAAACAATAAATTAGTATTCATATTTTTAAATTTTTAATGATTATTTTATTTTTGAATATTCTAATTTATTATATTATATAAAGTTAAAAAAATAAATCATACATAATATTTTTAAATTATTTATTAATATTTTTAATTTAATAAATATAATATGTAAATGATAAAATTAGTAAATTATTTAATTTTTTATTTTTCATTTTATTTTATAGGAGTAAATTAGTAATTTATTTTCTTACCATATCCTGTCGGATTCTAACCCAGCTAATATTCAGGATAGCAATTTGAACTAATGAGGCAGGATAGGATAAGTTTCAGGATTAACTTATCATATCTTGTTGTGTCAGCAAACACTAAATTCAGATAGGATATGATAAAGATATCTTATCCTGCGCACCAAACGGGCCCTAAGTGTATTGTTGAATAATTCTATTTTATCTTATATTAAACATTAAGTGTTGTTCCATAAAATATTTTATTTATTTAGTCAAATATAAAAAATAAAACATTCCATTATATTTTTTAAAATTTGAGATTTAGAAATATTCAAAACTATTTATAAAATATGATAATCATATATAAAATATGGGAAATGCTAACGAGTGCCCCAGGGGCACTGGTTAAGAGTTTAAAAAAATGTTATGTTATTGATACTTATATTTAATTCATTAAAAATAAAAATAATTGAGTTCTTTTAAGTAATAAAATGTATGTTTTATTAAAAATATTTGTATTCAATAATTTAAAATTGAAATAATTTATTTGTTTAGACAATATAGTCTTTATTTGGAAATCTTAAAGAGTGTCCCGAAACACTCGTTAGCATGACCCATAAAATATTACTTTATAGTCTAATCAATTAACTTGGTCAATATAAAATTATAGGAATTATAAATTAGTGCAATACAATGTGTTTTTAATAAAAATATTAATAATGTAAATAGTCACGAATCTTGTGTTTATATTAAATACAAAATAATAAAATAATTTATATTTTTCATAAAATACTAAAATTGAAGAATAAAATATATGACACAAGTATTTATTTCTTAAAATAATAAATTTATATATATATATATATATATATATATATATAAAAATTATTAATTCATAAATATCTAAAATTTATTTATATTAATACATAAATATAAGTAATACTCTTTTTAATCTAGTAACTCATAACAATTAAACTACCCCACTATTCCTATAGATATAAATATAATTAGTGTTAATCAATATATAAATATAAGTATAAATATAGTTAGTGTTCATCAAGTATATAAATATATACAATATATATTTTTCATCAAAAAGTCAAGTGTTCATAAAATAAACAATAATATTTTTATAATATTTAATTTTTACAATTTTATTTATTAAACAAAAAAAAAAAGTACTCACGTAAGTGGTGAGTATGATTTAAATATTTATTAACTTGGTTAAACATTGATTCTACGTAAAATACTTTATATGTCCTACAATAAACTATTCATTTGTAAAAAAAACAATTATTTAATTTTTAATATAATATTAATTAATATTTTTTTAAATTATATTAGGTATAATATTAGATATAAGTGGTCAGCAAGATAGTAAGCCATGTTATACGGACGTTGATTCACAATGAAGTTCACTCTTGGAGTATTTCCCTGTTCAACATCATCGAACACGGGTGAACGATCTAAAACATTTATATTGTTCAATGTGCCCGGACATCCAAAAAAGACATGCTAAATCCATAGATCATAAGTTGCAACTGCTTCAAGAATAACAGTGGTGGTTCCCTTATCTCCCCGAGTAAATTGACCTTCCCATGTTGTAGGACAATTTTTCCATTCTCAGTGCATGGAATCAATACTCCCAATCATCCCCGGAAACCCCCGCATTTCGTTAACATGCAGTATTCTTTCCAGGTCATCTTGAGTTAGGGCTCTAAGATACATTGGCTCATACAAATGTATTATTCCTTTACAGAATCTACGCAAGCACTCCAATGCTGTAGTACCTCCTATTTTGATGTATTCATCGACCACATCAGCCGCCACACCATATGCTAACATTCGCATGACCGTGGTACATTTTTCTAATGGAGATATACCTTCTTTTTTGCCTGCGTCAAATATTTGGGTGAAGTAGTTGTCACTGCTAGATAGGTCCCAACGATCCGAAGGAACATATGTTTTCACATCCGGAAGCGTCGACGAAACATTGCAGCGTCATATGTAGGTTGTTCTGCAAAGTAGTCATCAATTAGTCTTTGGTTTGCTGCGGCATGATCTCTATTGAGATATTTTCTCTTGACACGAGGTGTATATCCTTCCTCTATTTGGTTCCTTCGCTCCCTGAACCGGTTGACGATATACCTCTCATCAATTTTAGACTGCCTTTTGTAAGCTTCGATATCAAAAGGAAATTCTGATGGATCCATTGATATTTTTTTTAGTAATATGAGATTTTTGGTATTGATACATCAATGGAAGAATGATGAAGTTAAATAATAGATAAGGCACAAAGTGACAAAAATACAAACAATGACTTGACAAAACTTAATTTTCAAACAAATACAAACCTTGATTTGACAAAACTTAATTTTCAAACAAATACAAACAAAGTGACAAAATACAAACAATGACTTGACAAAACTTAATTTTCAAACAAATACAAACCTTGATTTGACAAAACTTAATTTTCAAACAAATACAAACAAAGTGACAAAATACAAACAATGACTTGACAAAACTTAATTTTCAAACAAATACAAACAATGACTTGACAAAACTTAATTTTCAAACAAATACAAACAATGACTTGACAAAACATAATTTCCAAACAAATACAAACAAAGTGACAAAATGACTTGACAAAACTTAATTTTCAAACAAATACAAACAATGACTTGACAAAACATAATTTCCAAACAAATACAAACAAAAGTGACAAAATACAAACAATGACTTGACAAAACTTAATTTTCAAACAAATACAAACAATGACTTGACAAAACTTAATTTCCAAACAAATACAAACAAAGTAAACAAATACAAACAATGACTTGACAAAACTTAGATCCTACCATATATTTTTATTAAAAATAGGTTATGCATGTAAAATTACAATAATTTTTTTTTTTTTTTTTTTTTTTTTTTTTGAATCAAGTAAATATTATTAATTCAAAAAAACACATTTACAAACATAATGGTGATCAACATGATCCAACCAACCAAACGACAAAGAAACCTATAGCATTAACTTTGCAAGGTGGCTTCTACATTTACTAAGTTGCCACCCCTTATACACAATGCAATTTCTAATTCTATCCTCTATACCAATTGTAGTATCTATATTCTCAAAACATAATCCATTTCTCAAAGACCATATACTATATATAGTCTCCGCAAGAGCAATCTTAAGCAGGGCTATTCTCCATCCTTTCCTTTTAGTGTGATCAATGCACCAAACCAATTCATCCTCCCACTTTAGAGGCTCATGTCGAAACTCCAGCCATTCAAGTATATTTCCCCATATCCTCCTGGTCACTCTACACTGAAAGAACATATGATCAATGTCTTCATCCCATTGCTTGCACAGACAGCATTTCATATCTTGTGTGTGTAACAAGTTCAGTCTAGCTAATCTCAGTTTAGTTGGCAACCGTTTATGGCAAGCCAACCAGAGACAGCATACCGCACGGGGACGGGCTTTGTTGTTTCTAATAAGGTTTACCCAGGCTATTCTACTACCATCATCAATCAAGGCTTTGTAAAATATACTCAGCTTGAAATTCTGATTCTGGATTGCGTTATCCCAGGCCTGCTGCAGTGCTGGTATCATCATACGTTGGCTCAGAATGCTTTTAGCAATCCAACTATTATGGCTTTTCATCTCATAATTCATGACATCCGTTTTGTTGAAATAATAACTATGCATCCATTTGCTCCAGAGATTCTCAGCCAGGCTACACAAATTCCACAGATTTTTAAGCATAAGGACACGATTCCAAACCTGAAGATTAATGATCTGCAGTCCTCCTTGAGCATAAGGCTTGCAAACAGTATTCCATGCCACCGGGCTCTTTTTACTCTTTTCTGATCCTGACCAAATAAAACTTCTGCAAATTCTATCAATTTTCATAAGGACCATTTTTGGAATTGGGAAACAGCTCATCCAATATTGGGCAATAGCAGAAATTACACTCTTCACCAGTTGTATCCTTCCAGCATAGGATAAAAGTTTTGCTGACCAATGGTGGATTCTTGCCAGGATCTTGTCGATCAAAGGAAGGTAATGGTGAATTGTCAGCCTCTTGCAAGTGAGGGGGACTCCAAGATACCTCACAGGGAAAACACCAGCTTTGTAACCTGTTATCTCATACAACCTTCTCTGCAAAGTCATCTCAATTCCTCCACAAAACATGGTGCTTTTGGATGGATTTGCAATGAGGCCTGTTGACTTTGTGAAATCATTAAAAGCCTGTTGCATTATCTCAACAGAAATCTGATCACCCCTGCAGAAAAGCAACACATCATCAGCAAAAATCAGATTAGTCAAGTTCAGCTTAGCACACTTTGGGTGGTGATTGAAACTAGGGTTCTTCTGCATTTTTTTCATAATTCTGTGCATATACTCCATTATCAGAACAAACAAAAGTGGGGAAATTGGATCCCCCTGTCTGATCCCTCTCTTTGCTTGCATAAAATCAGTCACATACCCATTCACATTGAACTTATAGGATACTGTGGTCATACTAGCCAAGATCCAATCAATAAACCTCTGAGGTATACCAATCTCCTTCAAGATGACATCCATTGATCCCCAATTAACCATGTCATAAGCCTTTTGAAGATCAATTTGCATCATGACCCTAGGGACTCCTCCTTTCCTGTTATATCCTTTTAATAATTCATAGGCTAGTAAGATGTGATTGTGAATATTCTGCCCTGGTACAAATGCAGCTTGGCAGTTATTCACTATACTAGTCAGAACCCTTCCTAATCTGTCAGTTAAAATCCTGGAGATAATTTTATAGAATGTAGTGCAGCCAGCTATAGGTCTATAATCCTTAACATTCTTAGGGCAGGCTACTTTGGGGACTAAAGTAACAAGAGTACTGTTAAAAGCTCTATATATCTGCCCAGTAGTGAAAAACTCCTCAACAGCATCTATCACATCCTTCTTGATAAGTTGCCAGCAAGCCTTAAAAAATTTAGACCCATAGCCATCTATACCTGGGGATTTCAAGTCACCAATGCCAGCTAAAGCTTTGTGGATCTCCTCCTCAGTAACATTCTTTATGAGGGCTTCCCTCTGCTCCCTAGTCAATTGAGGCCCCATCCTCATGGCCTCAACATCAACATGTTGAAGAGTATTTGCTTCCTTACCCATAAGGTTTCCATAGAACTCAAGAATTTCCTGTTCCAAGGCCTCCTGGGTATGAATCAAAGAGCCATCCAGTTTTTCCAAACCCACCATGTTTTTAGTACTATGCTTTGCTTTGATAGATGCATGGAAAAAGGAGTTGTTCCCATCACCCAATCTTATCCAATCAATCTTGGATCTTTGCTGTAAAATGCTCTCCTCAATCTCATTTAGCCTGATCACTTCCTCAGTGCAGAATTTAACTTTCTCAATGGTGTTGGTATCCATTCTGTTCAGGCTAAGCTCACCCTGAGCTCTGTGCAGGTCCTCTCTAGCTTTGGTCAGGTTCTGCTGAAGATTGGATAGAGGATAGCTAAATCTTCTAAGAACAGGTTGGAGTCTTTTTAGTTTAATCCATAGCCTCTTCATAGGACTACCAGCAACTCTCTGAATCCAGCTAGTTCTAACAGCATCTTCAAAACCAGGCATATCCACAAGGCAGTTGGTGAATCTAAATTGTCTCATAGGTTTCCTCTTGACCACAGTACTATCAACATATAACATGGCATGATCTGAGACACTGGGAGACATAATCTTGAGTTGCACATCCATATACTTTTAAAATTACAATAATTGTTATTTAAGTTTTAAAATTGTAAGACAATAAAAATAAATAAGCATTATGAATATGGTTTTTATGCTCCAATTATGGAATTCTGAGGGAATCCATAATTTGGTATATTTCGGGGACCTTGTTGGTTGGAAGATTGATTTTGAAATATATAGTTGTTGGGATTTGGGTAGTTGAGAGGATAATTAGTGGAATTTTGAGTGTTAAAAGGGTTGTTGTTGGGATCCATTTCTCTAAAAATATGTTAAGAGCTACAAACAAGAAGGCTAAATAGAAAAATTAGAGAGAAGAAAGTTGATTTTTTTTAGTGTCTAAATCTAATGAAACTAGTCTCTACTTATAGAGAAAAAAATGATGAATTTTGATAAATAAAAATAAAAAAAATAATTTACTATGAAATAATTGACCCCAAATGATTATGATAAAATAAAAATATAATAACTTACAAAAATCAATAATATTTTGACAAATGTTTTTTGTGGCCCTCACTCTCTCTTATTCAACATGTTGAATTTATTCAACATAATTTAATCCACCTCATTTTCAACACTCAATTCAACACCTTATTGCACTCATTCAACTACTTAAAAATTAAACTTCTATAAAAAAACTTATGACTATCGATGTATTTCTATTAAATTCATAAATAAATCAAAGTACAAATTTAACTGCCATAAAATTTTATAAAATTTTATTTAATTATAAATTACCGTCACATATTTTAAATGATGTAGAGTAATTTGTTTTAAGCGCTTATAAAAATATTTGTTATAAATTACCGTGTTTCATGGACTTGGAGATGGTATAAAAGTTGACTTTATACTCTATTTTATTTCATAATAATTATTAATTGTAAAACAAAAAATTTGCTGAGAGAGAAATGAAAAATGAAAACAATGTCTTCTGTTTTGGCTTCTAGATACACAGATAGATACATAGGTAGCTCTACCCATTTACGTTGCAACAAAATAACGAAACGAGTGGCCCTCACTTCTCTCCTATATATATCATTTCCCACCAATCCATCCCTTCTCACACCATTCCCTTTCCCTCTCTCTCCACACATTATCACTATCTCTTCTCTTTCATTTCCCTCTCCTCAGGTTAGTCCCTCAATTTCAATTTTTTTGTCTAATTATTTACTTAATTACTATCAATTATACTTCACTTTAGGGTTTAACCTTTGAATTATTAAGGCTTTGTCTTCATAAATCTCATGTAAAAGTCTTCACCGTCAATCTTCTGTTTTCGATTTGTTTTTTTTGTTTCTCATTTGTTTTACTCTCACCAATTATCATTCCAATTATTTATATTAATTTTATTCTAGTTTAGAATAATTGGATGCTTCTATGACTTCATTTCTTTTAATCATGTGCCTACATGTGTTGTATTGCTTTTTTTTTTTTTTCTTTCAAATAGTCTGGTGGCTGAAAGTAGCCGTGCCATTGTATTTAATGTCTCTGCACAACTATCAATTGAGCTGGTTTAACGAGACATGTTGGATTGTATTCTACTGGATTATATTTGATTGTTTATGAAGCATATCTAATTCTGTTTTTAATTTAATTAAGATTAATACAATTTTTAATTCAGGTAGAATGGGAAGTACTGGAAAAACTAACTACGGAGAATACACCTATGAGAATCTTGAGAGGGAGCCTTACTGGCCATCAGAGAAGCTGAAAATTTCCATCACTGGTGCTGGTGGTTTTATCGCGTCGCATTTAGCGCGGCGTCTTAAGAAAGAGGGGCATTACATTATTGCTTCTGATTGGAAGAAAAATGAGCACATGACTGAGGATATGTTCTGTGATGAGTTCCATCTTGTTGATCTTAGGGTCATGGATAACTGTCTTACTGTTACGAAAGGGGTTGACCATGTTTTCAATCTTGCTGCCGATATGGGCGGGATGGGGTTTATTCAGTCGAATCATTCGGTTATTATGTATAACAATACTATGATTAGCTTTAACATGATTGAGGCTGCTAGGATTAATGGCATTAAGAGGTTAGTATCATGTACATTGTGTTTTTGGATCTATAACCAATGAAATATTTGTGATGTTGTGTCGGTTATTCATGCCAATTGCGAAAACTGTTTTTTCTTCAGGTTCTTTTATGCCTCTAGTGCTTGTATCTACCCTGAATTTAAACAGTTGGAAACTACTAATGTGAGCTTGAAGGAGTCTGATGCATGGCCTGCTGAGGTTTGTTGGCGATTCTTCTTTGGTTGTTTGATGAATGTTGGTTGTTTATTTTTACATTGAGATTGGGACTAATGTGTTCAATTTGATGAATGTGTTTAGCCACAAGATGCGTATGGGCTAGAGAAGCTTGCAACAGAGGAGATATGCAAGCACTATAACAAAGATTTTGGAATTGAGTGCCGCATTGGAAGGTTCCATAACATATATGGTCCTTTTGGTACATGGAAAGGTATGCCATTTTCTGAACTGCAAATTTTGGTTGTTTCGTTGTTTCCAAATGAGTAAATTGGTAGATGTTTTTAATTTTGGCGTGCTTTTGGATTTAATAAGTTTGTTGCTTCGTCATACAGGTGGAAGGGAGAAGGCTCCTGCTGCTTTTTGTCGGAAAGCGATCACATCTACTGACAAATTTGAGATGTGGGGAGATGGTTTACAAACACGATCATTCACCTTCATTGATGAGTGTGTTGAAGGTGTACTTAGGTACGTCTTGGCTGATTGTGTGGCTTATCCTGCTTTATTCATGTGCTATTTGTTGGGTTTCTCTGTTTGAATTAGAATTTTGAGCTTATGAGTTATGATATTTATGATTGATGTAAACATGACTATTAAAGTAAGCTTTTCATGTTCGAGTTATTCAAAGGGGTCATTAATTTCATTAAAATGTTTCTTTGCAAAATTCGGTTAGCTGACTCAATAACATTATTGGAGTAAATGACTATAAGAGGACTCACTGCTTCTTTGTAATTTAGTATTTGCCTTAATTGGTAGGATAGGAAGTTGATTTGGTGTTAATCAAGTAACTAAACTGTTTCAAGTTAATTCATATTCTATGATAGAAGACTTGACATTTTGATCTATTGTTGTGTTTAGACTGACTAAATCCGACTTCCGTGAGCCGGTAAATATTGGAAGTGATGAAATGGTCAGCATGAATGAGATGGCTGAGATCGTTCTTGGTTTTGACGACAAGAAAACTCCTATACATCACATTCCTGGCCCAGAGGGTGTTCGTGGTCGTAACTCAGACAATACACTTATCAAAGAGAAACTTGGCTGGGCTCCAACAATGAAGTTGAAGGTATAAAAATGATTCCTTTCTTCTTTCTTGTGTCTTACTTTCTTTTTATCAAATTTGGCTTGTTCATTTTCTTCGGAAAAGAGTAATGAATTGTTTAGGATTCCGCATATTCTTACAGAAACATCTAAATTCTGGTTTTGTAGGATGGACTGAGGATTACTTACATCTGGATTAAGGAACAGCTTGAGAAGGAATCGGCTAAAGGTATCGACACATCAGGATATGGATCATCAAAAGTGGTGCAAACCCAAGCTCCAGTGCAGTTAGGCTCACTTAGGGCAGCAGATGGCAAAGAAAGTAGTTAATTCATGGCAGTAGCAGTCAAGTTAATGTTTCAGGAAAAGAGTTGGCTTCATATTGCAGATTAATAAAGGCCTGTGGTCATGGTTATTAGCTGTTCGCAGGTTATTTATGCGTAGATCGGAATCTTCGATGCTCGTTGTATTTCATATCGCTTTTTTCAATGTACTTGATTTTCTTGTCATTCTGAATGTTATATTATATTAATATATGTAGTGTGGAATTTATGTATCATTTTGGCAAAATGTTGTGTGGATCTAGCAAAATGCAATCCTGTCTCACTTCCCCCTCTCGGTTCGATCTCTTTACCGCCCTCGAAATCTGCTCCGGCACCTTCCTCCACTGTGTCAGGGCCATCCTCTGTTGCGCCAACCCTGGTTTTTAATGGTTTTATTAAGAATGATAGATGTGAGATGTCACATACATTCCTCCAATGTTGAAAACCTCATAAAAACTACTCCCTCTGTCCTAAAATAATTGTTTATTTAGCTATAAAATTTTGTCTCAAAATAATAACTAACTAACTTTTATCAATATAAAAATTAGGCTTAATACTCAATTTGGTCCTCTACCTTTACACTAGGGTCCAATTTGGTCCTTTACCTTTTAAAAGTTTCAAAGTGGTCCCAGACGTTACCAAAAAGTATGCACGTTGGTCTTTATCGTTTGGAACGTTAAATATATTCCAACGTGGCTGCTAGGTGTCATGGGTAGGGTAATAATATTGATGACCTGTCATTTTCACTAGCAAATAGGGTACCCTCAATATCCATGTTCCATTTTTCGTTCAGCAAGGTTAGAAGTTTTCTGAAGAGAAGTGTCGAAGACGAAGACTTGTGCGAAGACGAAGAGGAGTGTGCGAAGACGAAGAAGACGACTTATCATCACATTGGGAAGTAATATACGAAGGTCAGATTTCTTATTTCTTCAATCTCTTCTTCTTGTTTATAGGTTAGGGTTTATGTATCGTATGAAAATTAGGGCCAGAAGTTTAGCTAGGGATATGGTTGATGGTTCATTTATAGGAGATTACACAAGGTTATATGATTACTGTCATGAGATACTAAGGACAAATCCTGGTTCTACTGTCAAGCTAAGTGTCACGCCAGTTCAAGAGGGTGCTGAAGATACAAGGCCTTTTTTCAAGAGGTTATATGTATGCTATGCTGCTTGTAAGCAAAGTTTCAAGCTGTGTAGTCCTATTATTGGTCTTGATGGCTGCTTTCTAAAAGGATTATGTGGAGGTCAGATCTTAGCAGCTATTGGGACTGATCCAAATGATCAGATGTTACCTATTGCATTTGCTGTTGTAGAAGGGGAAACAAAGGACAGTTGGTTATGGTTCTTGCAACTACTCATTGATGACCTAGGTGGCAGAGAAGAATGTAGAACCTACACATTCATTTCTGAGGTTATATCTATGTTGTATTCACATTTATGAGGTTATATCTATGTTGTTCTTTAAGTTACAGGGTCTACTTCCTGCCATGGATGAGTTGCTTCCAAATGTGGAACAAAGGTTCTGTGTTAGGCACTTATACAACAACTTTAGAAAAAAGTTCCCAGGAAAAATGTTGAAGGAGATAATCTGGAGAGCAGCTAGGACAACTTACCCACAAGCATGGGAAAAGGAGATGAGAGGTATGAGGCAGATAAATGAAGAGGCATACAAGCATATGATGCAGACTCCACCTAGATTTTGGAGTAAGTCTTATTTTAGGACTACTTCAAAGTCTGATACTGTGTTGAACAATATGTCTGAAGCCTTCAACAGTGTCATTGTGGAATCTAGAGGTAAGCCAATTGTGACAATGCTAGAAGAAATTAGGGGCTACATAATGGAGAAATGGGCAACAAATAGGGTGAAATTTCCTAACTTAAGTGATGAAGATGTATTGCCAAACATAAAGAAAAAAGTGGAGAGAACAAGTTCCTACACAAATTCATGGATTGTTAGGTATCTTTTGTTATTCATTGATTCCCTAACAAGTTCTAATTATGTATATTCTGTTGTATTGTTCTGTTATTCATTTTCTGTTGTATTTTGTGTACATAGGATGTCAGCTGAATACATTTATGAGGTTAGGCACATTGAGAACCCAGGTGACATTTTTTCTGTCAACCTAAAGGAATACAACTGCATGTGTAGAAAGTGGCAACTAACAGGGCTTCCTTGTGTGCATGCTATTGCTGCATTGAAGAGCAGAGGTTTACATATTGAAGACTTCATTTCTGACATTTATAAAAAGGCTAGGTATATGTCTGTTTATGATCCTATAATTTATCCAGTAAATGGAACAAATTTATGGGTCAGAACAGAGTTCCCAGATGTCCAGCCACCAAAGTACAAGAAAATGCCTGGAAGGCCTAAGAAGAGGAGGAATCGTGAGGCTGGTGAAATTGATGGGACAGATAGAAAAATGAGGAAGACAGGTATGATAATGAGGTGCACCGGGTGTAGGCAAATTGGGCATAACAAATCCACCTGCAAGATGACTCAACCACCACAAACATCACAACCAACACAAGGGTCTCAACCAAGACAAGCTTCAAGGACACAAGGATCACAACCAACACAAGGGTCTCAACCAAGACAAGCTTCAAGGACACAAGGATCTCAGCCAACACAAGGATCTCAATCAAGACAAACTTCAATGACACAAGGATCTCAACCAATCCAAGCTTCAAGGGCACCACCTACACTAGGGACTCATAAAAAGATGACAACAGCTAGGCCACACAAGATACCATTTAGGAAACCAGCACATGTGGGTCCAACAACAAGGCTTAGTGCATCTCAAAATGCAGTTGGTCCTACCACTAGGAGGACCACTCCTACAAAAAGAAACAATACTAAGAAGGGCATTTAGTTTGTTAGGGTCTGTTAACTATATTTTGGGTTGAATTAATGTAATATTTGACTAGTATATTTTGGTTCTGTCTAGTATACTTTGAACATATTTTGGGTTGTTCTATTTTGAACATATTTGAGATGCACCTATTTTGGGTTGTTTAAATGTCATGTTCTAACATATTGTGTTCTAATATATTTTGGGTTGTTTTGTTTTGAACATCTTTTAGATGCACATATTTTGGATAGTTTTAATGTCATGTTCTAATGAACATATTTCCTGGTACTTCTGTTTTGAGTACCTCATAAACATCTTGCAAATGACTTGAGTCTAATAACATATTGCAAAATACATGTCTCAAAATACTGTCTCAAAATACATTTCAAAACACTAATAACATTACAATTATTTCTAGCAAGATACTATGTTTACAAGCAACACATCTTGCAAACTACATGTCTCAAAACAATTCAAGACAAAACAGTTTCAAAATACATTAGAACACATAACTAGACCATCTTAATTACAAGAACTAAAAACATGAAACAGACAAAACAATTCCAAATGCTCTTCCATTTCTTTGTCTTCTCAATTAGCTCCCCCAATTCCAATGTTTTCAACTTCAAATCTTCTGTCTCTTTCCTGACAGCATCCATCTCTTGGCTCAGCACCTGAATCTTCCATTCATGCTTCATCAAGGTGTCTTCCTTCTCATCTCTACATTCTTCATGGAACCATTCGAAAAAACCACACCCAGAACTGGAATGCCCCTATGAAGATATTGGGAACGATGGTTATGGTTACAGAAAAAAAGACACTTCAGAACAATAATAGAACTCGTAGTACCTTAAAATGCTTGCATCCCCAGAATAGCTTTCCATAGTTGTTAACGGTTTTCGCCCTACGCAGTATTGCTTCGTCTCCACACGCGCATAGAAGCTTCGCAAACCCTGTGTAAACTTGCGAATCAATCACATTTCTGGATGTTGAGGATGAAATGCGCCCAGAACTCATGCTTTCTTGTGCAATTTTGTAGTCAATTTGTAACAAGATTGAGTTATAGGATTTTAGGTTATAGGATTTGGGATTTTTTGAAAATTGCAGTAAGAACCCAAATTATAATAGAGATGATGAACAATGATTGTTCCATCTCACGTGCCATGTCATCAAATGTTAACACCGTTTGAAGCATTTTAACGATAAAGACCAACGTGCATACTTTTTGGTAACGTCTGGGACCACTTTGAAACTTTTAAAAGGTAAAGGACCAAATTGGACCCTAGTGTATAGGTAGAGGACCAATTTGAATATTAAGCCTAATAATTAACTAACTTTTATTAATGCAACATTAACTAACTTTTATTAACTTTACCCCTTATCTACACTCTTTTCAAGTCATGTCAATATATAACAACCAATAGTAATTAAGGGTAATTTTGTAAAAATGTTATCTTTATTGACTCAATCATTATTTTTTTTTATTCTGTGTGTAACAACCTTAAACGCTATTTATTTTGAGATGGAGGGAGTAGTGTTCAAAATCTTATTAAAAATTGTTTTGAATATTGTCTTAGTGCATGTTTGGATTGACTTCTACAAGTCCCAAAAGCACTTCTAGTCCACTTCAACTTGAAAATTGGTTTTTTTCTTGTTTGGATACTTTTTCAAAATCAATTCTCCTCCTCCAAAAGCAATTCTAATAGAAGCTACAATTTCTAACTTTTGAGTTTCGTAGAATCAATTCTACATTTATTATATATTATTTATTACGTGCATGTTTGGATTGGCTTCTACAAGCCCCAAAAGCACTTCTAGTGCACCTCAACTTGAAAATTGGTTTTTTTTTCTTGTTTGGATACTTTTTCAAAATCAATTCTCCTACTCCAAAAGCAATTCTAGTAGAAGCTACAATTCCTAGCTTTTGAGTTTAGTAGAATCAATTCTACATATATTATATATTATTTATTACAACTTTTTTAAATTTTCCTTCTTTACCCTCTTTAATTTTTATCAATTACTTCTTTTCTTTTTTATTTGTATTAGAATTTATTACCATTTTGGTAATTATTCAATTCAAAATCACTTTTGTTAAAACTATCCAAACAACATTAATTGATGACAATCACTTCTATATCATTGTATCCAAACATAAATCAATTATTCTAAACTCAATTCTGTTGAAATCAATTATACTAAACTCAATTCTGTGCATGTCAATTTCTTTTAAATTTTCCTACTTTACCCTATTTAATTTTCATCAATTACTTCTTTTTTTTATTTGTACTAGAACTTATTACCATTTTGGTCATTATACAATTCAAAATCAATTTTGTTAAAACTATTTAAACAACATTAATTTATAACAATCACTTCTATATAATTGTATTCAAACATAAATCAATTATTCTAAACTCAATTATGTTAAAATCAATTCTACCAAACTCAATTCTCTCAGAATCAATTTTGACCATCGCCAATTCAAACACACCCTTAGTGTATGTTTGTTTTCCCCATGAAGCACCGCTACCGCGCGTTCAATAGAAGCTGGAAAGTGTAGCTTTTACATTAACGTGTCTTGGGACACGAAAATTGTATGGGGGAAACGCGGATCCAAACATTGCATTACTCTCCAGCACTCACGGATATTCAAAGTGCTTCTTTTTTCCAGTTTTCCTAAAACTATTACAACTTTGGATTTGAAAATAATAAGACTGATGTTTACTTTCTACACTTGAAGGAATGCAATGCTATGTTGAAGAAAGAATAAACTATTAATTTAGTTTTTAAATTATGGTTTTCTATTCAATTTACTTCATAAACTATATAAATTCAAAAAATAAGATGTATAAATATATAAATTTTTTGAATAAAAATCTATGAATAGAGTCTCTTAACATATCTGAACAGATATTAAATTGACATATTATACATACTTATTTGAGTAGATAGAAAAACTTATTTTATTATAATTGATATAATTTATAGATTAAATTGAAGAGAGAATGATACTTTAAAAATTAAATTAATAGTTTAGTGGTAGAAGAAATTATGTAGGAAATGATCAGGTGGTGTGTGAGATGTGATAGAAGTTTTGACGCTCTACTTGGACCGTGATTTGCTGCATTCACGCAGTAAAGCATCGACAATTCATTACATTAAATTTTCTTCTTCTCAAAGGCGTCCATTTTTATTCCTAGCTTTGTATTAAATAGTTTAACCAATAGATAATTGCCACTCGTATAGTTTTTATTGGCTTATAGTTCTCTTGTATATAAACAAATATTGTACACACATTTGTAAATTACCAAAGAGTTCAATTCAATATCGATTCAGTTGCTGCTCTATTGGTTTATTGTAACAAACTTTGTTACTTCTTCTTCTACCTTTGACACCATCCATTGAAGGTATGCTTGTATCCTTCAACCTTAATATGGTATCAGAGTTTTACAAGTAGTGTGAGATATTGGATCGAACTCTAGTATTGTCGAAGGGTAGCTTCTTGGTTCGATTAAGCATGAAGTCGAAGGATTGTTCACATGCTGGTGTCGAAGTGTGCATGCTGTAGTCGAAGATGGGTCTAGCATGCAGATGTCGAAGATGCTAGAGTTGTTAGCATGTTAAATTAGGTTTTAGTGTTTAAACCCTAATTTGTTAAGTTAGCTTGTTTATTAAGTTGGCTTGTGTAATGGGCCTTGTGGAAAAAGCCCATTAGTTAGTATGTTAGGTTTTATTATAAATAGCATACTAGTCTCTCATCATTGCTAAGCTGCAAATCCTAATTTAGGGTGAGAGAGGTTATTTGTTATTCTTGTAAACTTGTAATCTTGTTTTAAGAGAAAGTGAAAGAATAGCAGTTATAACCAATTCTTGTGTTCTTATTCCCTTCCCTAATTCCCTATTATACTTTGTTATTGGTATCGTTTTTCACAACAAATTGGTGCGGTGAGCGTGGAGAAGATGCCTTCAACAAAGTATGAGATTGAAAAGTTCACCGGAGTGAATGATTTCGGTCTGTGGCGCTTGAAGATGAAAGCCCTACTGGTTCAGCAGGGTTGTTTGGAAGCGTTGAAGGGAGAGGCAGCCATGAATGCTGCATTAACGGCAGCGGAGAAGACGACTATGATTGAGAAGGCACACAGCGCAATTTTGTTGAGCCTTGGTGATAAGGTTCTCAGGCAGGTATCAAAGGAGACGACGGCATCAGGGTTATGGGTGAAACTTGAAAGTTTGTATATGACCAAATCGCTGGTAAATCGACTCTACCTGAAGCAAGCTTTGTATTCATTCAAGATGATTGAAGACAAAGTATTGGCTGAGCAGTTGGATATGTTCAACAAGCTGATTCTTGATCTTGAAAATATTGATGTGAAGATCGATGATGAAGATCAAGCGCTGTTACTATTGTGTTCTTTGCCTCGATCACATGCTCACTTCAAAGAAACTCTCTTGTATGGAAGGGAGTCCCTGACGTTTGAAGAAGTTCAATCAGCCTTGTACTCTAAGGACTTGAATGAACGAAAGGAGCATAAACCTTCGACTGTTGGCGAAGGTTTGGCCGTTAAAGGAAAACTCTTACGAAAAGATGGTAAGTTCGACAAGAAGAAAGGCAAAAGCCAGTCGAAGTCTTACAGTGAAGAAGCATCTGGCATTCGATGCTATCATTGTAAGAAGGAGGGTCACACAAGAAAGGTGTGCCCTGAACGCCTGAAAGATCATGGAGGTAAGGATAATGGCAATGCAGCCATTGTTCAAGATGATTTTGAATCATCTGATGTTCTTGTAGTTTCAAGCAGTGACTCGAGAAGAGAGTGGATTATGGATTCAGGGTGCACTTGGCACATGACTCCAAACAAAGACTTGTTCGAGGAATTATGTGATCAAGATGGTGGATCAGTATTGCTGGGAAACAACAAGGCTTGCAAGATTGCAGGTATTGGATCTATTAGATTCAAGCTCCATGATGAGTCAATAAGGTTGTTGACTGAAGTCAGGTTTGTTCCTGATTTGAAGAGAAATCTGCTTTCTCTTGGTGAATTCGACAAGAAAGGATATGTTTTCCAAGGAGAGAAAAGTATCCTAAGAGTCATGAAGGGTTCGAAGGAAGTCTTGAGAGGCGTGAAGAAACAAGGCTTGTATACCCTTGAGGCTGAAGTTGTAAGTGGTTCGACAAATGTTGTATCCACGAAACCTTTGTCGAAGACAGAAATCTGGCACATGAGATTGGGCCATGTCAGTGAAAGGGGTCTGGTCGAATTAGGGAAACAAAATCTGCTTGGTGGAGACAAAGTCGAAAAGCTGAAGTTTTGTGAACCCTGTGTACTTGGAAAATCTTGCAGAGTGAAGTTCAACAAAGGCAAACAAAGAACACATGGATCCCTTGATTACATCCATGCTGATCTTTGGGGGCCTGCAAGGTGTGCATCACATTCAGGAGCAAGGTATTTTCTATCCATAGTAGATGATTATTCCAGAAAATTATGGGTATTCATCCAGAAGACTAAGGATGAAACTTTTGAGAATTTCAAAAGTTGGAAGACTCTGGTTGAAAATCAGACTGGCAGGAAGGTCAAGAGGTTGAGAACCGACAATGGCCTTGAATTTTGCAATGAGGCATTCGACAGTTTTTGTGCTGCCTTTGGTATTGCAAGGCACAGAACTACTGCAGGTACTCCACAGCAAAATGGTTTGGCTGAAAGATTTAATCGAACTATTTTGGAGAGAGTCAGATGCATGTTGACTAGTGCGGGGTTAAAGAAGGTGTTCTGGGCTGAGGCTGTTTCGACAGCAACATATCTGATAAACAGATGTCCTTCGACAGCGTTAGATATGAAGACACCTGAAGAAGTTTGGTCGGGACATCCACCAGATCTCGACAAACTGAGAGTATTTGGCTGCGTAGCCTATGCTCACATTAGGCAAGACAAGGTCGAACCTAGAGCTCTGAAATGCATGTTCATGGGATACCCTGAAGGAGTCAAAGCTTATAGGCTATGGTGCCTAGAGTCAGGTCACAGGAGGTGTATCACCAGTCGAGATGTAGTTTTCAATGAAGCTGAAATGGCTTTTAAGAAAACTGATGATGTTGGTCGAAGTACAGAAACATCTGACGAAGAGCTGGAACAGGTAGAGATTCCTGTTGAGGTGGAGCATGTTGATGCTGAATTGCATATCCCAGATGAAGTCGAAGAAGAAGCAGAAGATGCTGAAGTTGAGGAAACTGACGATGACTACCTATTGTCTAGAGATAGGTCGAGAAGAGTCATCAAGCCACCTCAGAGACTTGGATATGCAGATCTTATAGCTTATGCCTTAATCTCTGCAAGTGAGGTTCTAGACGAAGAACCTAGAGACTATAAAGAAGTTATGAGGAGTCGAAATAAGACTGAATGGCTGAAGGCCATGGATGATGAGATGAAATCTCTTCATGATAATCATACTTGGGAACTGATCAAGAAACCTGTTGGGGCAAGGTTAGTCAGCTGTAAATGGATTTTCAAAGTTAAGGAAGGAATTGAAGGAGTGACGTCGAAAAGATACAAGGCAAGGTTAGTTGCAAGGGGTTTCACTCAGAAAGAAGGTGTCGACTTCAATGATGTGTTTTCTCCTGTTGTGAAGCATAGGTCCATTCGAATGTTGCTTGCCATGGTGGCACAGTTCGATCTTGAACTGGAACAGATGGATGTGAAGACTGCGTTCTTGTATGGTGATCTAGATGAAACGATCCTGATGAGGCAACCTGAAGGGTATGTCGAAAAGGGGAAGGAAGATTATGTGTGCAAGTTAAAGAGATCTTTGTATGGTCTGAAACAATCTCCTCGACAGTGGAATAGGAGATTCGACAAGTTCATGGCACGCATAAGTTTCATTAGAAGTCAGTTCGACCACTGCGTTTACTTCAGATTTCGACCTGGTAATTCATTTGTTATTTTGTTGCTTTATGTGGATGATATTCTCATAGCAAGCAACAGTGTCGAAGATGTGATGAGGGTGAAGGCTGAACTCAATAAGGAGTTCGATATGAAGGATCTGGGAGCTGCTTCCAGGATTCTTGGAATTGACATTCGAAGAGATAGAAAGAAGTCGAAGTTATGCCTATCTCAAGAGGCATATCTACGGAAGATTCTTGAAAAGTTTGGTATGTCGAATTCGAAGCCAGTTGTGACTCCAACAAACCCTCAATTCAAGCTGAGTATTGATCAGTGTCCCAGTACTGATGTCGAAAGAGCCTATATGAATAGCATCCCATATGCTAATATAGTCGGTTCTTTGATGTATGCTATGGTCTGTACTAGACCCGACATAGCATACGCAGTAAGTCTTGTAAGCAGGTACATGGCGAATCCTGGAAAGGCTCACTGGCAAGCATTGAAGTGGATTTTAAGGTACATAAATGGGTCTCTGAATAGAGTCCTAATTTATGGTGGAGCCTTGGGTGAAGATAGTAAAGCAGTAATAGAAGGATATGTCGACTCTGATTATGCAGGTTGTATGGATTCCAGAAAATCTATTTCTGGATATGTTTTCACTATGTTTGGCACTGCAATTAGTTGGAAAGCAACACTTCAGAAGGTTGTTGCTCTATCAACCACTGAAGCGGAGTATATTGCCCTAACTGAAGCTGTGAAAGAAGCATTGTGGCTTGAAGGTTTTGCGAATGAGCTGAAACTTCAAGGTCGAGGTATCACTGTTAAATGTGATAGTCAAAGTGCAATACACCTGTCGAAGAATTCAGCCTATCATGAGCGAACTAAGCACATTGATGTGAGGCTGCATTTCGTCAGAGGAGTAATCGAGCGTGGAGAAGTCCAAGTGCTGAAGGTTTCGACTGAAGACAATGCTGCTGATATGATCACCAAGACATTGCCGAGTTGCAAGTTTTTCCACTGTATGCAGTTGATAAAGCTGCATGAAGAAAGCTAGTTTGTTCCTTGACGTTGTAGAGTTAGGTCCAAGGTGGAGATTTGTGAGATATTGGATCGAACTCTAGTATTGTCGAAGGGTAGCTTCTTGGTTCGATTAAGCATGAAGTCGAAGGATTGTTCACATGCTGGTGTCGAAGTGTGCATGCTGTAGTCGAAGATGGGTCTAGCATGCAGATGTCGAAGATGCTAGAGTTGTTAGCATGTTAAATTAGGTTTTAGTGTTTAAACCCTAATTTGTTAAGTTAGCTTGTTTATTAAGTTGGCTTGTGTAATGGGCCTTGTGGAAAAAGCCCATTAGTTAGTATGTTAGGTTTTATTATAAATAGCATACTAGTCTCTCATCATTGCTAAGCTGCAAATCCTAATTTAGGGTGAGAGAGGTTATTTGTTATTCTTGTAAACTTGTAATCTTGTTTTAAGAGAAAGTGAAAGAATAGCAGTTATAACCAATTCTTGTGTTCTTATTCCCTTCCCTAATTCCCTATTATACTTTGTTATTGGTATCGTTTTTCACAACAAGTAGTTATGGTAGCCATTGTTATTCTTCTTTTCCTCTATCTACATCGCAGAGCTATATCTTCTTGGACTTGATTCTTGACCTCAAGTTCACCTTTTCTTCTTTTGTGCAATTTGCTATTTTTGTATATTTTTTTCCCGCGATCTATTATCAATGGCGTACCAACAATTCAATCATTTTTCAACGAATTCGACTAATCTGTTCTATCATCATCCAAACGAAAACCTTGCATTGGTGCTTGTTTCGTCTCCTCTTGACGACAAGAACTATCATAATTGGGCTAGGTCAATTCACATTGCATTGATCTCAAAGAACAAGGACAAATTTATTAATGGATCGTTTAGTAAACCACCTATATCAGATCCTCTCTATGCACCATGAATTCGTTGTAACACAATGGTACCTGCTTGGATTCACCGTTCCATATCTGATTCTATTGCGAAATCGATTCTTTGGATTGATAGTGTCACAGGTGTTTGGAAAGATTTGCAACTTTAATTCTCTCGTATAGCTTCTGAAGAACTTTCATCAAGGATGGTTTCAATAATACCTCTATCAATTGAATGAAAGAAGTAATTTTTGGCTTTGAGATCTTTTAATTTGCCTTCATCTGCAAGTTTTGTTTGTTCTAAGGTTGGTATGGCTAGTAACACAAGGACACCTTCTTCCACAATTGATTAATACTCATGAAGCAAATTCAACATAAGCAGTGACCATTGATCATAATGGCCATTGAACTTCGTAATTTTTAGTGAACCAAAGTTACTTTTCGCCTTTGGCAATGACTGTAACAGTCTTCAAGAACATGAGAAAATTGCCACAAAAAACGTACTACACCTCTTATGCTTAACTAATGATACCAAAATTTTTAAATCCAATTGGTTATTGATAGGATAAAATGTATTAGTTTGTGGTTTAAATATTCAATTACACTTAACCAAAGTACATAAATAGCATAAATGGTAGATATTTTTATCCCTTAATCATTTAGTTGAAGATTTGATTTCTAATTGTGCCTATGGGAAAACATACGGTAGAATTCGGACAGGTAAGTGAGAACCTCTTAAAATATTAGTATTAAGTGGTCACTCGTATAAATACTTTTGTTCCGTTTGGGATCAGAATTGTTGGTAGTCTAATGAGGTGGACTTCTAACACACTGGTGTAAATCTCTTATGCGGTTGTACGAAGGCGGATGTGTAAACAAGCACTCAAACGTTGAGTCCAAAAAAAGAATAAACTGACTCATGGTAAAATCGTATTTTAGATTCTGCATGTGATAAAGTGACTCATGGCAAAATTGTATTTTAGATTTTGCACGTGGTGATATATATATATATATATATATATATATATATATATATATATATATATATATATATATATATATATATATATATATATATATAAAAGTGGGAATTAACTTGAGTAATTTTTTTATCTTATTCCAAATCGCAGCCTTTAAATTGAATATAATCTAATAGTTAATTAACAACAGAAGTGTAACAGCAGAAGCAAGATCGGGAATTTAAGTAATTTAGAGGAATAAGGTAGATTGAAGACAGAGCATATATAAAAACTTTGTTATATTATTAAAATTGTGTGCTTACAAAAGAAAAGAAATTCCCTTTATATAGGGATACAAAGGCTTACTATTTAAGCCGGTAAGAGCTACCTATGATAGCCGGTTACAACAAACAAAGATGAATTATTAATGCCGGGTACACATTGAGCCCCCTCGTCATAATAATAATTCACAATAAAACAAACTTTCTTACAAAAGCAGAAAATATTCTTTCACTATTCCAAGAAAAGATGCTTGCATGGGCCTGCTTCCAAGATAAGATTCTTTCTTATCTTTTCTTTTGTCTTTGGCGTCGTTTTTTTCCAATAAGATAAGATTCTTAACTTTTGGAATTATTTATTGTTTTTTGAAATGGTAGACAAGATAAGATTCTCTCTTGTCCATTTCTCTTTGTCTTGAGATTCGATTATCTCTTTGCTTTGTCTTTTGCTTTTTGGACCATAGATTGAATCATTGCATCCCAAAAATCTTCAGCAGTAGGGTCCTCTGATTGGGCTTCTCCTGCTAAACAATCAAAGTTGTTGGAATCCATTGATCCCATAAAAGAGCTAGTCTTCATAGATGAATTCTCATCTTTTGATGCTTTAGTTGGAAAAGTGGAGAAGAATTGGTTTTTCATATGGTCCAAAGCTCTAACCATAATTTCTTCTTCCGATTCATTGGGATATTTTCTCTGGAAGAAGTTCTTTAAATTTCCCATAGACATTTGTTGGGAGCTTTGCTCTTTGACTTTATTATTTTGATCTTCAGCTATAGCTGCTTGAATCAGAATAATTTTATTCTGGATTTCTTCAGAGCTCATCTTGTTCCACCATTTATAGAAGAAATTTCTTTCTAAAATGGGTATGTTGAATTTATCTTGAGATATGGTGATAGACCATCTCCATATCCAAGAAATCTGAAATTTGGTAAAGAACCAAAATGAACACTGTCCTGTGATTAAATTATCAAATAAAGTATTTACAATAAGTGGACTATTATCACACCAGGGATTGTATAGATCAAGTAATTCTTTGGGTAATATTTCCAAAGACGGACCAAATTTAGTCCACCATTCGTAAAACCAATTTGGTACGGGTTTATTAATCATTTATGGATTAATAGAGAAAAATCAAGAATGCCTGTTCTTAGGATTTTGATAATAAAAAGCTTGAGTAAAAGCTTGGACATAGTCCCAGTAATTAAAGTAGATATACTTTCCTTCAGCAATTCTTATTGCTTTTTCACCATTTGGGTTAAGACCCCATTCTCTGGGTAACAAGATTTTATTAATATGGCATTTACTGAAGTTTATAAAACTTTCAGGATTATTGTTCTGGTAGTGGTGAGTAATTGTTATCGATTCGATAACAATCTCTAGGTGAGGCCTAGATTTTCCATGAAGACCTGGATATCCTCTCGATTCAAGGTATCTCATTTTGATAGACCATCCATCATTTGGATTTATCTTAATATCTTCTTCATCAACATACATGATTTTTTCTGTTACTGGATTTTCTAAATAATCCATTGTTCTTGAGATGGGTTATTAACCGCAACTTCCTCGTAGGATGTATTTTTATTAGAGGAGGAAGCAATATCTTCCTTTTTTAATGAAGATGCAGGTAATTTCTGCATTTTTCTCCCTTTGTAAACTATACTCCAATCCCCTATTAAAGGAATGTTTGATTCGGGTTGGGGTAACATATTGTTACTCCCTCTTCCACCACGGCCATAACCGCAGCCTCTTCCCCTATATGGGGTCATCATTTTTCCCTGCAAAAATTCACGAGTTAGGTAGTCAGCAAGTGAATTATTTTCACCTTTAATGTGTTGATTATCAAATTCAAACATTGATAATTGAGATTTCCAGCTAGCAAAAATTTGCTTAGCAACAAGATTTTTAACAAATTTTCAATAATTGAATTAGCTGAGTTGCAATCAATTTTTAATAAGAATTTATTTTTAAGAAGATCATCTTGAAATTTTGAAATACATTTTATAATAGAAAGCATTTCTTTCTTGATAGTAGAATATTTAGATTGAGTAGGATTCCATTTCCAAGAAGTGAATATGACCAAAACTTCTTTTGATGTATCAAGTATAACTTGTTTAAGGATTCCTCCATAGCCTAAGTCTGAAGCATCAGTTTCAAAAAATTTGAAATACTTAGGATTAGCAAGAGATAAACAAGGCAACTATTTAACCTTATTTTTAATTCTTTGGACTGCCTGAGAATGTTCATTAGTCCAAGGGCCAGAATTTTATAACTAGATTTGAAAGTTAGTTTATATCTCCCATCAAATGCTTAGAACTTTATAACTAGATTTGAAAGTTAGTTTATATCTCCCATCAAATTCCTAGAACCACCACTTATCAAAAACACCATAGATTTTAAGTGGTCCTCAAGCAAACCTACAAAATAAATTAAGTTTGATTTGGTACCCAATGTGCTTTGGGTCCATCATAGTTAGTTCCTTTCTTAACCCACAAATAATGACCACTTGCCACACTGAAGTTTCTAACATAGCAAGCATTATGTGTATGGCTAAAAATACCACAATAAAAACATGTAGGAACAAAATTACTTCTATATCTAGGAACATAAGGTTTCCTTTTAGGAAATATTTTTTTAGGATGGTGATGAACCACTTTAGGCTTGTTAACTTTCTCTTGGGATGTTTGGTCACTAGCCTTAACAAAAAATGGTTTTGTTAGTACTTGGTTTTGAGAATTTTGAATAACCTAGCCCACTTTTATCATTGGAATATCTTTGTTGCCTAAGGACACCCTCTAAACCAATTTGTCCTTTTTCATATATTTCAAGGACTCTCTTTAATTGGACAATTTGAAAAGAAAGTGATTCACAATTATTACATGTAGATTTTTGTTCTATTTTATCAACATATTGTTTCTTTTCAACCTCGAAATCTTTTTGCATGGTATCAATTTTCTCTTCAAGAGACTTGATTTGTTTCTCTTGTGTTGATATGGTTCTATATAACATTTTACATTCATTCAAGAGTTCATTTATGACACCTTGTACATCATTATCATAAATGAAAAATTAATTACTAACCTCATTGTTTTCATCATCGGAATGGTGCGAAGCCATGAATGCTAGATTTGCACATTCTTTGCTTTTGGAATTGGAAGACGAACTTACTTCATTGTCATCCCATGCTACATATGCTTTATTTGGCCTTTTGTCCTTATTTCTCTTGATGTATTTATTCTTATTTTCAAGTGTAGGGCATTCACTTTTGACATGTCCTTTTTCTCCACATTCAAAGCATTTAACCTTCCTTGTTGGTGCTTCCCCTTTACTGGTCTCCTTTTTCCTTTCTTTTCTTAGAAAATTTTCAAGCTTTTTGATAAACTCATTATCTTCTTCACTAGTGGATTCATCCTCTTGATTGCTATCATGATGTTTGACTTTTGTTTTTAAGACAATGTCTTTTGAATCTTTTAATTTAATTTCATGCTTCTCCAATCTTCCAAGTTCCGTTTCATATTCTTGAAGTTTACCGAACAAGGTTGCCGAAGTCATTATAGATAGATTCTTCTTCTCAGATATTTCGGTTACTTTCGGTTTCCATTCTCTGGTTAAAGATCTAAGCACCTTTAGATTTT
Source organism: Vicia villosa (assembly GCF_029867415.1). Classification (NCBI taxonomy): domain Eukaryota; kingdom Viridiplantae; phylum Streptophyta; class Magnoliopsida; order Fabales; family Fabaceae; genus Vicia; species Vicia villosa. The sequence goes on along the minus strand of NC_081180.1, from coordinate 127,054,044 downwards.
GTTTCTCGTTAGAGACTTTCTTTCCAAGAGAACTTAAATGATTTATTAAGTGAACAAATCTTTTTTGTAATTCAAGGATGGATTCTCCGGGCTGCATTCTGAATAATTCATATTTTTGACTTAAAGTATTTAGTCGAGATCTCTTAACTTCAACGGTTCCTTCACGAGTTTCTACTAACGTATCACATATTTGTTTAGCCGTTATACACGCCGAAACACGAAAGAACTTGTCCATACTAAGTGCTCCTTGAAGAAGATTGATAGCCTTTTTGTCAGCAAGAACCTTTTTCTATCGTTATCATCCCATGAAGCTTTTGGTTTATCTGATCCAACACCATTGACGACAGTTACAGGAACATGAGGACCTTCTAGGACAGCTTCCCATACTTCTTCTCCTTGTGCTTCTAAATGAGTCCTCATACGAATTTTCCAAAAGTCGAAGTATTGTCCATAGAACAATGGAGGTTTGTTGTTGCTACCACCGTCTCTAAAAACTGGATTTTGATTTGCGGAAGCCATCTAGATCTTTTAGGAACAGGTTACCTATAACCTGCTCTGATGCCAATTGTAAGTTTATTGAGTGTGCCTAAGAGGGGGGTGAATTAGGACTTTGAACATTTATCCGGTTTTTGAATACTTGTTGTTCTTATTTTTCCGGTTTGGTGCAAGAGTTTAGAAATGTGTTACTTTCTTTTCTGGTTATGATTTGTGAAAGAGGTAAATACGGAAAAGTAAAGAACACAATGATGTATACTGGTTCCCCCCACAATCCGAGAGTACTCTAGTCCCCTTTCTACATGAAAGAGATTTTACTATTGTTTGTGACTTACACAAGACACACCAAACACCAAGAACAATCCTTTTGGATTTTCACTAAGTACATTAAGAGAACAATCCTCCCTTAATGACTCACTTGTTTTCAACAATCATGGACAACAAGATTTCAACCACCAAGAACAATCCTCTTGGATTTACTAACTTGATTATGAGAAAAATCCTCTCACTAATAAAAAAACCTTGCTTCCAACAATCCTGGATAGCAAGTCAATAATAACCAAATATATTTGAGTAGAAATGTTAATGAACATATATCAATCACTAGGATTGATCTTCTCTTTCAAGCAAGACAATTTACAATGATATAATAGTGCCCAAGTGTTTATGTATGAATGAGAAACTTTTCTAACAATGTGCAGAAAAAGTTTCAATGAAAGTTCAAGTATGAAACACTTGTATGAAAATGTATGACAAAAAGGTTGTAAATTATAATGAAAGAGGTGAGATTTAAACCACAAGATTATGGTATTTATATAGGTATTTACACCCTTTAGAAAGAGTATAAAATGATCAAACAATGCAATGTTTAAGGTTTGAAAAGATATTCACGTTTGAACATAAATCAAAGTGAAACAAGGCACTAGTTCAGTAGGTAATCGGTTACCCACTCCCAACTGTAAGTACAAGCTTACACTCACCAAGGAGAGTTTTTTACTCATGGCAAACAAATACAAAAGCACAAGTGTATGACTCAAGGAAAAGCAAGCTTTGGCCATCTTTGCATCTGTTAGGTCGACCTAGCTCATCATCAGGTCGATCCAAACTGAAGCAAATAAAGGATATCTCTGCTAGGTCGACCTAGCCCACAATCAGGTCGACTCAAACTGAAGCAAAAATAACATGTCTCTGTTAGGTCGACTCATTCACGTTCCCAGGTCGACCTAAACTGAAGAAAAGTCTCAAGAATGGATTCTAACTGATTTTAGGTCGACCTAGACTCCAAACAGGTCGACCCAACTGGCAACAAATTCAAACTTGCTTAATATAATCCATTTAGGTCGACCATATCAATGAAGTAGGTCAACCTATCTCCTCAAAAAGTGCCAAATTAAATGTTTGCTCAGCACCAACATACCAGCTCCTTATATATCATCTTATGTTAATTATTTTCTAAAAAACACCAACAACTGAAAGATACACAAAGGCTTCTCATCTTCGATCTTCGTCATAACTCCAACACAACTACACACAATCATTTTTGCGTTGAGGGTTTGCGTTCAAGATCGATAACGTCCATGGAACAGAATTGAAGATTCCTAGTGGGTGAAGATTTGTGGGGTTTTTGGTAAATAAAATCTGCGGATTTTGTCCTCCAAGATTGGTGAATTTTGGGGGTTTTTATCAAGAGGCTTTATCAAAGATTCATCTGAGTGTGAAGGTTGAAGAACAAGGGTTCAAGCAATTCAATACACTGCAGCAAGGGAATCAAAGTGAAGCTCTTGGAAGATACTTGATCTGGCTCAAGATCAAGGGGAAGAAGATTCAAAGGATCAACATATTCGGTTTATCGTTATCGCTTTGTTATCTTCTTTGTATAAACTGTTTTCAATTATAATGAAAGACATCCCAATTCGCGTTTGGAATTGGGGGCAGATGTAGTCGTAGCGAGGACGATCGACGAACTGCCAGAACAAATATCGTGTTCTTATCGCTTTTATCTTTTCGTTTACATTTTGCTTTATTCTGGTTATAATTGCAAATTGATCAAAGGTTCAAGTGTTAAACTTATGTGTTAAAACCTAACACAAACATCACAAGTCACCACACATTGAATCATAATCAATTTGGTTATTATCACCAAGTGTTTGATATATTGCTTCAACTATTATCAAGTCATTGCAAACAAGTTAATCAAGCGAGTAGTTTAATCGATTTACATTAGCGTAACTATTTGATTCTCTAAGCGATCTCTTCATCAATAATCCTTAATTATTTTGTGGTTTTATCACATACTCGATTCTTTCAATAGAGGTTCGGAATAGACGCAAGTCGATCCCGATACGCTTTCGCCTAAGTTTGAAACAATTCTGAAAAATTCTGAGGCATCTATTCACCCCCCTCTAGATCCTCAAGCCTAGCGTCTAACAAGTGGCATCAAGTGCTCTGGTTTATTCCGTGCTACGTGAAACACTTATTGGAAAGATGGCTTCCGGATCTAAAGGGGCTCATAATAGAGCTCCAGTTTTCAACGGTGAAAACTATGGCTATTGGAAGGATTGTATGTGCGTTCATATCAATGCAATTGATAGGAACATTTGGACAGCAATTATTAATGGTCCCTTTCAAATTACCATGACAAATGCAGCTGGTGCTGTTGTCCCTAAACCAGAAAATACTTGGGATGCTGAAGACGAAAAGAGATATGGATACGATTGGAAAGCGAGAAACATTCTAATATCAGCTCTAGGAGTTGATGAATACTATCGTGTTTCCCATTGTAGGTCCGCTAAAGCTATGTGGGACACATTGCAAGTTGCCCATGAGGGCACGAATGATGTCAAACTAGCTAGAATCAATACGTTAACTCAAGAGTTCGAACTCTTTCACATGGAAGATGGTGAATCCATCGAAAACATGCAAAAGAGATTCATGCATCTTAAAAATCGTTCAAACTCTCTTGATAGACCTGTTTCAAATGCTATTGCTACTAACAAAATCTTAAGGTGTTTAAACAGGGAATGGCAACCCAAGGTTATAGCCATAAAGGAAGCAAATGATCTAAATACCTTAGACATCACCACTCTCTTTGGTAAACTTGAAGAACATGAGCAACATCTTAAATGCCTTGACATGCATGAGAAAAGGGCAAAGAAAGATAAGAACATGGAGAAAGAGGTAGAGAAGAAGTCAATAGCTCTAAAGGCTTCAAGCTCCAAGACCTCAAAGCAAGAGCAAGAAGATAGTGATACTAGTGATGAGGAAGACTCGGATGATGAGGAAATTGGACTGTTTGTGCGAAGGTACAACAAATACATAAAGAAAAATGGTGCAAAACACTCCTACAAAAGCTTGATCAAGTATAGGAAGCAATTCAACAAGTACAAACAAGATGAGAATAACAAAGGAAAATCCAAAGGTCCTTGTTTCAATTGTGGTAAAGTTGGTCACTACAAACCGGATTGTCCATACCTTAAGAAGGAGAAAGAGAAAAATCAAAGCAAAAGCCACAACAAGCCTAGAAGAGCCTACATAGCATGGGAAAGTGATTCATCTAGTGAGGATTCATCAAGTGATGAAGAAGAATCAGCAAACTTATGTCTTATGGCTCATCAACATAAGAAAAAGAAACGTGTAAGTCATCTTAAACCCGAACTTGTAGATAAGGTATCTCATTCTCAATTAAAATTAGCTTTTGAAGAACTACATAGAGATGCAATTGAAGCTTTCAAACTTTTGGCCTCAAATAAGAAATTTTTTTCATATCTTGAATCAAAAGTTGAGAAAACCGAAAAGGATATGGAAGCTTTAAAACAATCTATGCTAGATATTCAAAAGGATAAAATTGAGGAAGATCCTACTTCATGGTTTGGTTGTGAGACATGTCATATTTGGCAAAAAGAAGTAAGAGATCTAAAGGCCAAATTAGATAAGGCTCTACAACCAAAAGTGACTTTTGCGGTTGATCCAAATAAGTTCAAAAGATCGTATACTCCTTTATATAGTAAATACACTTTTGTGCCAAAAGAATCAACTAGCAAAACATCATACTCTCATCATATTACTTGTCACTATTGTTGCAAAAAGGGTCATACCATTGAAAAATGCAAATTTAGGAGGATTTTAGTTCCTAAAGGAGTATTTCAATGGTTGCCTAAGTGCAACAATTTATTTGCTCACTATCAAGTACCCAATGAAGATTGGGGACCTTCAATTCTAAATTAATTTTGCAGGAAAAGTGTCTTGACATTGCCGAAAGGTTGTGGTTCCTAGATAACGGATGTTCAAGACACATGACGGGAGACATATCACTTTTTGTTGAGTTTCACGCAAAGAAAAAGGGGTATGTCACCTATGGAGACAACAATCGGGGAGCTATACTTGGTAAAGAAAGTGTAGGTAACCCGTCTACCACAACTATAACTGATGTGTTACTAGTAGAAGGTCTTAAACATAATCTTTTAAGTATAAGTCAATTGTGCGACAAAGATTTCAAAGTAACTTTTACAAATTCTGGTTGCACAATAGAACATACTAAGAAAAAAGACATTATATTTAATGGCATAAGAGTAAACAATATCTATATGCTGAATTTGGACGAAGTGTCTAAGTCAAGTGCCAAGTGTCTCATGGATCTAGGTGAGGACTCATGGCTTTGGCATAGACGTCTTGCTCACATAAACTTTGACTTACTAAATAAGGTTGTCACAAAAGACTTAGTAATCGGTTTACCAAAAATAAAGTTTTCAAAGGATCATCTATGTGATGCATGTCAAAAGGGGAAGCAAACAAAAACTTCTTTTAAATCCAAAAACGTGGTTTCAACGTCACGTCCCCTTGAGCTTCTTCACATGGACCTCTTTGGACCTTCAAGAACAAAAAGCTTAGGTGGAAACATCTATGGTTTTGTGATTGTTGATGATTACTCTAGATTTTGTTGGACAATCTTCCTACCTAGTAAGGATCAAACTTTTCCAGCTTTTACTCAATTTGCAAGGTTATGTCAAAACAAAATGAACTCTAAAATAGTTGCAATCCGTAGCGATCATGGTGGAGAATTTGAAAACTATCTTTTTGAAAAATATTGTGATAAACATGGAATTGAACATAACTTTTCAGCTCCTAGAACACCACGACAAAACGGAGTGGTTGAACGCAAAAATCGTGTTCTAGAGGAGTTGGCAAGAACAATGCTCAATGAAGGTAGTCTACCTAAATATTTCTGGGCTAATGCTATTAGCACCGCATGTAATGTTTTGAATAGGATACTAATACGTCCTATACTGAACAAAACACCTTATGAACTATTAAAGGGTAGAAAACCAAATGTGTCACATCTCCACGTATTCGGTTGCAAATGTTTTGTGTTAAACAACGGTAAGGATAACCTTGGGAAATTCGATGCTAAAGCTGACGAAGGCATCTTTCTTGGTTACTCTCAATCTAGTAAAGCATATAGGATTTACAACAAAAGGTTACTTATAGTAGAAGAGTCAGTTCATGTGTCCTTTGATGAATCTTATGCAAAATGTGTCGAGAAAGGTATATCTTTTGATAGTGCAGGCCCGTCTACTGAAGACATTGTCAAAGACAAGGAAGACGAAGGTGAAAGTGTTGCAAAGGAGGATGCTAAGCAAGAGAAAAATGAGTCTCATGATAATGTTGAAAAAGAAAGCATCTCAAACAACGAAGAACTTCCTAAGGCCTAGAAAAACGTAAAAGATCATCCAATCGACAACATAATAGGGGACATCTCAAAGGGCGTGACAACACGCTCCAAGATAAGCAACTTTTGTCATCATTTTGCTTTTGTTTCACAAGTTGAACCGAAAAACGCTAAGGACGCGTTACTTGATGAGCATTGGCTAATGGCCATGCAAGAAGAATTAAACCAATTTAAACGGAATGATGTTTGGGACCTTGTCCCTCATCCGGGAGCACATCAAGTAATCGGTACTAGATGGGTTTTTCGTAACAAACTTGATGAAAACGGAGTTATTACTAGAAACAAGGCTAGACTAGTAGCTCAAGGCTACAATCAAGAGGAAGGTATTGATTATGAAGAGACGTACTCTCCCGTAGCACGTCTCGAGGCTATTCGTCTCCTACTTGCCTATGCTTTCTCAAAAGACTTTAAGCTCTTTCAAATGGATGTTAAAAGTGCCTTTCTAAATGGCTACATTAATGAAGAGGTATATGTAGCTCAACCACCCGGTTTTGAAAATTACAAGTATCCAACCCATGTTTATAAGTTGAAACGTGCTTTATACGGTCTCAAACAAGCTCCTAGGGCTTGGTATGAACATTTAAGCAAATTTCTACTTAGTAAAGGATACTTTAGAGGTAAAGTTGACACTACTCTCTTCATTAAAAGAAAGGATAAAGATATACTTTTGGTTCAAGTTTATGTAGACGATATTATATTTGGGTCGACTAATGCAAAACTTGTCAAAGAATTTTCTAAGCTTATGCAGAGTGAGTTTGAGATGAGCCTCGTGGGAGAATTGAACTTCTTCCTTGGTCTACAAATCAAGCAACTTAGTCAAGGAACCTTCGTTAGTCAAACCAAGTATTGCATGGAATTGCTTAAGAGATTTGGAATGAGTGAGTCAAAGAAAATTGACACACCTATGGCAACCAATGGCAACCTAGACAAGGATGAAAAGGGTAAAGAAGTTGATGTGAAATTGTACCGAGGTATGATAGGCTCACTACTGTACCTCACAGCTTCAAGACCGGACATTATGTTTAGTGTATGCATGTGCGCAAGATACCAATCATGCCCAAAGGAATCACACCTAAAAGCTGTAAAAAGAATTCTACGATATCTCCGTGGAACCACTACATATGGCCTATGGTATCCTAAGGGAAATGAATGCTATTTGGTGGGATACTCCGATTCTGACTTTGCTGGGTGCAAATCTGACAGAAAGAGTACCAGTGGGACATGTCATCTATTCTCAAATTCATTGATAAGTTGGCACAACAAGAAACAAGTATCAGTTGCATTATCTACAGCTGAGCCAGAATACGTAGCTGCCGGAAGCTGCTGTGCTAAGATATTATTGCTCAAGCAGCAACTAATTGACTTTGGTATTAAGCTTGATCGAATACCTATTTTGTGCGACAACACAAGCGCCATCAACTTAAGCAAGAATCCTGTACTACACTCACGAACCAAGCATATCGAAATAAGGCATCACTTCCTAAGAGATCATGTAGAAAAGGGAGAAGTAATCTTTGAACATGTAGAGAGCAAGAAACAACTAGCTGATATCTTCACCAAACCTCTTGCAACCGAGCCGTTCTTCAACATTCGAAGAGAATTAGGGATATTGTATATCTCTAATTTGAGCTAAGCATGCTCCTTCTCTTGTTTATTTAATTATTTTTAACTCTATACTTTGATTATGTTCAAGCTAACACTTTTCTTAGCATGAAGGTAGTACGAAATCAATCAAGGTTCGTGCTACATTGACAAAGATGACAAGATATCTGCAAGTTGAGAAGATGGTAACATGTTTGTTGTTCACTTCCAAAAAATGTATTGATGCTATGATATGCTATCAATTAACATGTTTATAATGACTTCATCTATGCTTTTCCACATATCTCATTTACATGTATGTGTTGTTCATCATTACTCATAATAGATCATGTTTGAGCATCCACATAGTAAAACTAGCATACATCAAACATTCATAGGTCTCTCCATTGCAATTTCAAGCATTTTAGGCATTTTAGGTCGACCTCCTATGCATTTGAGTCGACATGTTGAAGCAATTTTCAAAAATTCACAAAACAACTTCCAGTTACGTCGACCTACTCATGTTTTAGGTCGACCTATTTCTGAAGTTTTTCCCATTGCTTCTGCTAGGTCGACGGAGCCTTAATGTAGGTCGACCTACTGAGACATAAATGTCAAAAATTGGTCCTTTAGGTCGACCCGACCCATCCCCATACATACATATGCATACATTTTCATTCTCATTCACTCTCAAACACCTTGTCTACAGCCAACCCTAATCTTCCAAGATCAATTTCATCCAACTCTCATCAATTTCATTCAAATCATCTCAAATCATGGCCCCAAAATCCAGAAAAGGGAAGGAAGTTGCCTCCGGATCATCCTCTCAACCGGTAAGTGCTCTAGCTCTTGTTCATCCTGACTGTAGAGACAATTTTGAAAGCTGGCAGATGAAAAGAAAATTTATCAAACAATATGTGTATAATCCTAAGGTAGCGGACCGTATGCATATACCCGAAGTTACTACTCTGATTAGGCATCAAAATGTCCATCCACTATTGGAATGTGACACTCCTTACTATGAGAATACTGTGAGAGCGTTTTATGCGGGGTTACAAAAGGGGGAAGGTTGTTGTTTCAGATTCAAAATAGGTTCTCGATCACACGTGGTTGACAAAAGAATTTGGGTCAGTATATTTGGTCTTACAATTGTAGGAGATGAACTCTGCATCGAAGACGATGAAGTTCCGGCCAACTATGACCACTTGGCCTACATGAGATCAATTCTCAAAGACCCCTCCGTTATTGAAAAACTAAATGAAATGATAACAGCAGGGCACTTGAAAAGAGATCCTAGGCTCTTGAATTGGATCATCTCAAGAATCATTCGACCACGGGCAGGCGGATACTTTAGAATTGAACGCAATGAAATTCTGTTAATGTATCTACTTCAAAACAGAACCCGTGTGAACTGGCCACACTTTCTCGCGAACAAATTCTATGAGGTAAAGCAGAAAACTAATGCTCTATGCTATGGATCAATTATTCAAACAATCGTGAATCATTTCGGTATGAAGCTTGATGGACTGCCTTACATTAGAGTCAAACAACCTCTAGATTTCTCTCAGACAACCTTAACTCTCATGGGATATCACTGGGATCCTGATAGGCAAACCTACTATCTCATCCAAAAAGGAACCGGAAATGTTATTTACAATTATGATGATCCTGTAGAATTTGGCCATCTTGGTGGTAATGAAGAAGAAGAACATGATCATGACATACCAAATGATGATGATCACCCAATGGAAGATGTTCCTCATGATACGGATTTAAATTGGAAATATATTCCTCCTCAAGGAGAGGAAATCCCTTGGGGATACACAGCCTCGCCTCAGCCGGATCAATCCAACATCATTTCCATGTTAAAGAACATGCAGCTTCGTCAACAACAAAACTTTGAAGCACAACAACTTCAATTTCAGAATATGCAACAACTCCAAGAGGATCGTTATAATGCTCAACAACTCTGTTAGAACAAGATTTGTTCTGATCAATTATCTTAGTTTTGATGATAACAATAATATGAATTTTGCTTAAGATAATATGGTACTCTAATCCAATGCAATTTCCTTTTCAGGAAATATATAAAGAGTACGCATAATTCAGCGCTCAGAAGCTTTGTCTCAAGGGTTCAGCATGCAACATCAGAACATGGTCTGGCAAGACATCAGAAGATGGTCGAAGCAGAATCAGAACATGGGTCTATGGAAGCATCAGAAGAACAAGAGAACAGAAGCACTGAAGTTCTGATGGTATCACGCTCAGAAGCACTTCAAGGTCAGAAGATCAGAAGATGCTCCGCACCAAGCTGTTTGACTCTGATGATATTCAAACGTTGTATTTACAAACATCAGATCAGAAGGAAGTACAAGTGGCAAGCTACGCTGACTGACAAAAGGAACGTTAAAAGCTACTAAAGGCTACGTCAGTAGACACAGCGTGAACAAGGCTCGAGGTAGTTGACAAAAGCGTATAACATTAAATGCGATGCTGTACGGAACACGCAAAGCATTAAATGCACTCAACGGTCATCTTCTCCAACGCCTATAAATATGAAGTTCTGATGAGAAGCAAGGTTAACGATTCTGCACAAAAACAACTTATATTAACTTGCTGAAACTCTGTTCTACTCAAAGCTCAGAATCTTCATCTTCATCAAAGCTCACTACATTGCTGTTGTAATATATTAGTGAGATTAAGCTTAAACGTTAAGAGAAATATCACAGTTTGTGATTATCGCTTTTAAGAAGCAATTGTAATACTCTTAGAATTGATTACATTAAGTTGTAAGGAACTAGAGTGATCGTGTGGATCAGAATACTCTAGGAAGTCTTAGAGGTTATCTAAGCAGGTTGTAACTAGAGTGATCGTGTGGATCAGTATACTCTAGAAAGTCTTAGAGGGTATCTAAGCAGTTGTTCCTGGAGTGATCAGTGTGTGATCAGAAGATTCTGGAAGACTTAGTTGCTGACTAAGTGGAGAACCATTGTAATCCGTGCGATTAGTGGATTAAATCCTCAGTTGAGGTAAATCATCTCTGCGGGGGTGGACTGGAGTAGTTTAGTTAACAACGAACCAGGATAAAAATAACTGTGCAATTTATTTTTATCTGTCAAGTTTTTTAAAGCTACACTTATTCAAACCCCCCCTTTCTAAGTGTTTTTCTATCCTTCAAACTCCAGTATGAAAATCTTCATCGCTTGGCTCAAGAGCACAAAAATGATTTTGAGACCTTTGCATCCAATATGATTGAAAGACAGAATCAGTTTGAAGAAACAACAAACAATTGGCACGCCAGTCTGAGCCAACGATTCAACATTCTCAACACATCCAGCTATGAACTGATGGAACAAGTTGAAGAGGATCGTCCTCAAGGTTTCCAAAGAGGAAGAGGAAGACGGGGCAGACGTTAGTGACCTTTGCATTCATTCATTTCATTAACATTGCATCTCATTTCTATCCTGTTATTTTTTTTGAACTTCAGCTTGGTGTGTAACTTTAAATATGTTTGAATTCTATGCTCTATGTCTTTACTATTATGCTATGCAAGACTATGTTTTGGTTTATATTATTATGTTATTCTCGTATACTATTCTCCTGTTTTCTATCTTTTGATGTTGTCAAAGGGGGAGATAAATTGAGAGAGTACGGGGGAGATAAATTGAGAGAGTACGGGGGAGATAAATTGAGAGAGTACGGGGGAGCTTAAGCATACAAGTCCGGGGGAGCCTTGATTACATTAAGTTGTAAGGAACTAGAGTGATCGTGTGGATCAGAATACTCTAGGAAGTCTTAGAGGTTATCTAAGCAGGTTGTAACTAGAGTGATCGTGTGGATCAGTATACTCTAGAAAGTCTTAGAGGGTATCTAAGCAGTTGTTCCTGGAGTGATCAGTGTGTGATCAGAAGATTCTGGAAGACTTAGTTGCTGACTAAGTGGAGAACCATTGTAATCCGTGCGATTAGTGAATTAAATCCTCAATTGAGGTAAATCATCTCTGCGGGGGTGGACTGGAGTAGTTTAGTTAACAACGAACCAGGATAAAAATAACTGTGCAATTTATTTTTATCTGTCAAGTTTTTTAAAGCTACACTTATTCAAACCCCCCCTTTCTAAGTGTTTTTCTATCCTTCAATTGGTATCAGAGCGCCGGTTCTAAGGTGCAAGCACTTAACCGTGTTTAGAAAAGATTCAGGAAGAGAAAAACGCTTCAGTAAAAGATGGTTGATGAAAGTGAAAAGTCTACACCTGCATCTACATCTGGCTCTGCTGAGCAACACAACGGTAACAATGGTTATACTAGACCGCCGGTATTTGATGGTGAAAACTTTGAATACTGGAAAGATAAACTGGAAAGTTACTTTCTTGGTCTAGATGGTGATCTATGGGATCTTCTGATGGGTGGTTACAAACATCCAGTAAATGCCAGTGGCGTAAAGCTGACAAGGCAAGAAATGAATGATGATCAGAAGAAGCTTTTCAGGAATCATCATAAATGCAGAACTGTTTTGCTGAATGCTATCTCTCATGCTGAGTATGAGAAGATATCTAACAGGGAAACGGCCTATGACATATATGAGTCCTTGAAAATGACTCATGAAGGAAATGCTCAAGTCAAGGAGACTAAAGCTCTAGCTTTAATCCAGAAGTATGAAGCCTTCAAGATGGAGGATGATGAAGACATTGAAAAGATGTTTTCAAGATTTCAAACTCTTACTGCTGGATTGAGAGTTCTTGACAAGGGATACACCAAGGCTGATCACGTAAAGAAGATCATCAGAAGCTTACCCAGAAGATGGGGTCCTATGGTGACTGCATTCAAGATTGCAAAGAATCTGAATGAAGTTTCTCTGGAAGAGCTTATCAGTGCCTTGAGGAGTCATGAAATAGAGCTGGACGCAAATGAGCCTCAAAAGAAAGGTAAGTCTATTGCATTAAAATCCAATATCAAGAAATGCACTAATGCTTTTCAGGCCAGAGAAGAAGATCCTGAAGAATCAGAATCTGAAGAAGAAGATGAACTGTCCTTGATCTCCAGAAGACTGAATCAACTCTGGAAGAGCAAGCAAAGGAAGTTCAGAGGCTTCAGAAGTTCAAAGAAATTTGAACGTGGAGAATCTTCTGATGACAGAAGATTTGACAAGAAGAAGGTCATGTGCTATGAATGCAATGAGCCTGGACACTTCAAGTATGAATGTCCAAAGCTTCAGAAGGAAAATCCCAAGAAGAAGTTTCATAAGAAGAAAGGTCTTATGGCAACCTGGGATGAGTCAGAAGATGATTCAGACTCTGAAGATGAGCAGGCTAACTGTGCGCTGATGGCGACAGAAGATGACAGATCAGAATCTACATCAGAATCAGATTCTGAAGAGGTATTTTCTGAACTTACTAGAGATGAGTTAGTTTCCGGTCTAACTGAACTTCTGGAACTCAAGTCTCAGATCAGTCTCAAATACAAAAAGCTGAAAAAGCTATTTGAATTTGAAACAAAGAAGCTTGAGTTGGAGAATTCTGAATTAAAAGAAAAACTTTTAAAATTATCCAATAATGTTGGATCTCCTTCTGATTCAGAAAAATCCACTCCTAGTCTAAACTATATTCTGAAAGAATATGATTTAAGTTTCAGGAAGTTCTTATCTAGAAGTATTGGCAGAAGTCAGCTAGCTTCTATGATATATGCTGTGTCTGGAAACAAAAGAGTCGGCATTGGTTTTGAGGATGAAACCCCATACAAACTTGAACCTGTTGATAAAATGAAATTCACATACAAGCCATTGTATGATCAGTTCAAGTATGGCCACTCTCATGATATTAGGCACACTTCACATGCTCAAAGTTTTCACATAACACACACCAAAAAGCATGTGACACAACCTAGGAAATATCATGAAACTCACATTAAAAATTATCATGCTGTTCCTCCTATTTCTTACAATGTTAAACCCAAGTTCAATCAGAACTTGAGAAAATCTAACAAGAAAGGACCCAAAAAGATGTGGGTACCTAAGGATAAGATTATTCCTATTGCAGATATCCTTGGCTGCAAAAAGGACAAAGCACAACATGTCGTGGTACCTGGACTCTGGATGCTCACGACACATGACAGGAAGAAGGTCTATGTTCCAAGACCTGGTGCTTAAGTCTGGAGGAGAAGTCAAGTTTGGAGGAGATCAGAAGGGCAAGATAATTGGCTCTGGAACTATAAAGTCTGGTAACTCTCCTTCCATTTCTAATGTACTTCTTGTAGAAGGATTAACACATAACCTCTTATCTATCAGTCAATTGAGTGACAATGGTTATGATATAATATTTAATCAAGAGTCTTGCAAGGCTGTAAATCAGAAGGATGGCTCAATCCTATTTACAGGCAAGAGGAAGAACAACATTTATAAGACAGATCTGCAAGATCTTATGAGTCAGAAGGTGACTTGTCTTATGTCTGTTTCTGAAGAGCAGTGGGTCTGGCACAGAAGATTAGGTCATGCTAGTTTGAGAAAGATTTCTCAGATTAACAAACTGGATCTTGTCAGAGGACTCCCTAATCTGAAATTCAAATCAGATGCTCTTTGTGAAGCATGTCAGAAGGGCAAGTTCTCCAAACCTGCATTCAAGTCCAAAAATGTTGTTTCTACCTCAAGGCCATTAGAACTCTTGCACATTGATCTGTTTGGCCCAGTCAAAACAGCATCTGTCAGAGGGAAGAAATATGGATTAGTCATCGTAGATGATTATAGCCGCTGGACATGGGTAAAATTCTTGAAACACAAGGATGAGTCTCATTCAGTGTTCTTTGATTTCTGCATTCAGATTCAATCTGAAAAAGAGTGTAAAATCATAAAGGTCAGAAGTGATCATGGTGGTGAATTTGAGAACAGATCCTTTGAAGAATTCTTCAAAGAAAATGGTATTGCCCATGATTTCTCTTGTCCTAGAACTCCACAACAAAATGGGGTTGTAGAACGAAAGAATAGGACTCTGCAAGAAATGGCCAGAACCATGATCAATGAAACCAATATGGCTAAGCATTTCTGGGCAGAAGCAATAAACACTGCATGCTATATTCAGAATAGAATCTCTATCAGACCTATTCTAAATAAGACTCCTTATGAATTGTGGAAGAATAGAAAGCCCAACATTTCATATTTCCATCCTTTTGGATGTGTATGCTTTATTCTGAACACTAAAGATCATCTTGGTAAGTTTGATTCCAAAGCTCAAAAATGTTTCCTTCTTGGATATTCTGAACGCTCAAAAGGCTACAGAGTATACAATACTGAAACATTGGTTGTGGAAGAATCAATCAATATCAGGTTTGATGATAAGCTTGGTTCTGAAAAACCAAAGCAGTTTGATAATTTTGCAGATTGGGATATTGATATATCAGAAGTTGTTGAGCCAAGAAGCAACGCATCAGAAGCAGAGCTTCTCAGAAGCAAAGAATCGGAAGATCAAGTATCAGCTTCTCTGGAGAATCTAAGCATTTCTGAAGAACCACCTGTCAGAAGATCATCCAGACTCATCTCTGGTCATTCAGAAGATGTCATTCTTGGAAAGAAGGATGATCCAATCAGAACAAGAGCATTCCTTAAGAACAATGCAGATTGTCAATTAGGTCTTGTGTCTTTGATCGAGCCAACTTCTGTTGATCATGCTCTAGAAGATCCAGACTGGATAATTGCTATGCAAGAAGAACTGAATCAGTTTACAAGGAATGACGTTTGGGATCTTGTTCCTAGACCAGATGGATTCAATATAATCGGTACAAAATGGGTCTTCAGAAACAAGCTCAGAATGAGAAGATAAGAAGTTCTTATGTATAAGTATCTTCTGAAATGAAATTTTTTATAAGAAGTTCTGATTGAAATCAATTAGAAATTGTGATTCAGTTATTACTAACGTTTCATTGTCTAAGTTGATTCAGAATCTCTATAAAAGCAAAACAGCTATAACTGGCTATCCAGATGGTAAACACGTGTTCACTATTCCTGGACAAGCGTGCGTGCAGTTGAGGGGACGTCTACTTAGGTAACTGTGCAAATCACGTCTTTTGTCATTATTATCTCTCCTCACGTCACGTAACATTAAATGCTTTTCATCATTTACTCTCTTTCAGTTTTCTTTTTATATTCTTCAAACGTTTCTTTTCCCTCTTATATTTCTCTCACTTTGCATTCAGTTTCTTTTTCGTTCTCTCTCTTTACATTCATATCATAAACCCTAGTAGTTTCCAATATCTGCAACTTCATCATGAATCCATCGTCAAGCTCTGGGAATCAAGATAATGATCGGAAACAAAAGAGAAAGGCAACTGCTGATCCAGAAACCAAACCAAAAAGAGTAAGGATCACCTCCCTTGACGGTTGTGGTGGTCGTTTTCTTTTACCTCCCCGTTTCACTTGGGAGGACGGCACGCTAAACCCTTCACGCGAAATTTGGAAGGAGAATGCGCCCGTGGTGGGATGAATTTTGTTTCAGTTCTTCCTACGATATCACACGAACTTTCTTATTTGTCCTACGAGTAGGAAAGGGAAAAAAAGATCTCAACTAAACCCTAGGAGTTTGCTAAGTGTGGGGATTTACACCTAGACTAGAAATTCTGGAGTCCGGGAGGTCGGTTATACATAGGGAAGTGTTTAAACACCCTACATATCTGTAGTACTCTACAGGAACCTTCTCTGTGTCATTGTGTTTGTGTTTATTGCTAATGATTGGGAAAGTTTCTCCTTTGTATTAGGAGAGAGAATTGAATTGATTTTAAAAGACAGACAGACAGACAAACTGACTATTTTTGGTATTTTATTAGCTCGCTGAGATTCCTTGTGAACCTCATGCCTACATATCCCTAGTGGAAGTCAGAGCTTAATGTAGTTCGGGGAACTAACTAGGGAAATTAATTATTTTTGGTGCCTTGCTTGAAGCTCAAGGTTGAAGCTTGGAATTAAATCTCTGTTTACAGTAAAGAGACATGAAATTATCTCTACAGAGAGGTATTTGTACTATTCTACCACAAACATTTAAAGGAGTGACAGAATAACTGAATTCGTTTCATTCAAGAGGGGGACCTTACTTGTGTATGTGCAAGTATACCAGTCAAATGCCTCTTAAATGAAAGAAAGATGCTCATCCAAATTAGGGAAAGTTACCACATGTCTGGGTTTTACTGCCAGCTCATGCCTTTCAAAATCCTAAATGGGAGACTTGATTAAAATTGAAATGAAATGTTTGTTTGTTTGAATGTGGTAGAGTAGTAAAAATATCTCTCTATGGAGATAAGCTATGTCTATCTACTGTATAAAAGATTTGACTTTTAGCTGGCTTGTATGAGGCCCAAGCTTGAGGCTTTTTGATTGATTAATTAATATTATTGACTCTGGGAGATGACTCCACTGGGAATTAATTACAGGGTATTTTTGTGTTCTGTACAAAGCCCAGAATTGAGGCTGACTCTACTTAGGGAGACTCTATTTGTGTGCCTTGTACAAAGCCCAAGGTTGTGGCTAACTGTTGAGGATAATTGAATGACTCTATTTTATGTGCCTTGTACAAAGCCCAAGGTTGTGGCTAACTCTAGCTAGGGGAAAACATTATTTTCTGCCTTGTACAAAGCCCAAGGTTGTGGCGGACTCTTAAATGAATTAAGTATGGATGACTATATGAGGAAAGATCCTAAGTGTTAGGAATCTTTGACACATGAAAGATATTGTTTATCTGCCTTGTACAAATCCCAAGGTTGTGGCTACTGAGTGATGAAGGACTCACTGGGGAGACTCTATTATCTGCCTTGTACAATGCCCAAGGTTGAGGCTGACTCTTGACAGGGGAGTTTTATTGTTTGGGTGCCTTGTATGAAGCCCAAGGTTGAGGCTAACTGTTTTTGTTGGTTTTGACTCTACTGAGGAGGTTTTATTTATTAAAAGACTGTTTTTCTTTGGAAGCTAACCCTTTCCAGGGATTTTGACTCAGCTGGTGAATTTGTCTGTTAAAAGACTGACTTCATCATGTTTTTGGAGGCTGACCCTTTCCAGGGGTTCTGACTCTTTTGGGGAAATTATCTCCTAAGAGAAATGAAATTATTTATTAATTATTTTTGGAGGCTAACCCTTTCCAGGGGTTTTGACATTTTTAGACAGATGTTGGAGGCTAACCCTTTCCAGGGGTTTTGACATTTTTAGACAGATGTTGGAGGCTAACCCTTTCCAGGGGTTTTGACATTTTTAGACAGATGTTGGAGGCTAACCCTTTCCAGGGGTTTTGACATTTTTAGACAGATGTTGGAGGCTAACCCTTTCCAGGGGTTTTTATTAAAATGAATGGCAGAAAGATTATCTAATGGAGACTTCTTGTTTAAAGCCCAAGATGAAGGCTGACTCAATGTTGAGGATGACCAAACATGGATCCTAGACTCTGCTAAGGAGGATTGATGAAGATAAGGGTGACAGAGACTGTCCATGTCTCTCATTCCAAAAATGTACTCAATGTGAAATTGAGACAAACTTAGCTTGTTTAAAGTCTGGTTTTAAATTGGAAGAAACTCACCAGGGTAGGCTAAAAGGTGACTAAAGACCTGTTCCTATGTTTATAAGAAACCTGATGGGTCCTTGTATACAAGCTCAAGAGGAAGCTGGAAATGCTTTTAAGAAGCCTGTGGGTCCTTGTACAAAGCCCAAGAGGAGGCTAATCGAGGGTCCTTGTTATAGCACAAGAGAAAGCTATGTAGTTTTGAACTTATTTTGGCTCTAAGCAAATGGGTAAGAGGTTTCACCGGGAATAATTCCTCTTTGGGTGGATGTGTCCTATTATTTTGGATTCTAAGGTTTTTGCCAAGATGTTTCACCGGGAATAATTCATCTTGGGGGTTTGAACTACAGATCTCTAATTAGGAAAGAGCCTTCACCGGGAAGACATTCTCAATCCTAGGTCATATTCCTATAATATATATATAGTTTAACTGTCCTAAGGTTTATACTCAAACGTAGTTCTAAACTAATATATGCACAATTTATATTTGACAGTAATTTAAACAAAGACTGTAAATTGAAAGCTTGTAAAGCCTAACCTGGATGGAGTGGAGGCCATTGAAGAAGTATGTACAGAGCCTCACCAGTAATTGATGGATAACAGTTGAATATATAGGATAAACAGTTAATGTTTTTTTGAAAACAGAAGAAGTGAAGATGGACAAAGGTCACATAGGTATCTGAAGAGTTTCACCGGGAATAATGCCCTTCAAATACCAGAAGAATGTTTTGAAAAACAGAAAGAAGATTTTGAAAATACAGTTTTGAAAACAAGCTAAGAAGAGAAGGTTTTTGGGACTTACACTCTATTAGAGGCCCAGTACTTTATAGTACTGGTGATAAAAACAGTTGAAAATGATTTGAAATGATATAAGGTTTTGTTGTTTGAAAACCTTAATCATCCGTTTAATCGGAGATTGATGACAGCTTTGAAAATTGACAAAAGTCAACTTAATTAAAGTAAAAATAAAGATTTTTATTTAATTAAGACCTAAATAATTAGGGTTTTATCATAAACTTATTTACAAAGTGATTAGGTTAAGATAAAGTGATAATATATATTTAAAGTATTTAAGAAAACACTTAAAAACATACTATTTTAAACCTAATTAAAAACTCAAGAAATAAATAATATTTTTATGATTTTTTTGACTATTCACAAAATAGATATATTAAATAATAGGTGTATGAAAAATGAAGTGAAAATGATTTATTTTGATAGGTTAAATAAATATGTGAAGTTGTGAAGAGAAATGAAAGAAATTAGTGTTAAAAAAATAAGTTTTGGCCCTTGGAGGGTTTGAACCCACGCCCTTGAGGTTACCAGCCCAAAACAACACCACTGAGCCAACGCGCGCTCAGTGTTAGTGACTTGCCCTCATTTGGTTATGTTTCAAAACAAGTTGTAAATCTTTGAAAAATAAAAGAACCAAAAAGTCTGGGGCGAGGGGGATTCGAACCCCAGACCTTTGGCATGAGGAGACTAAGAGCGCATGTGTGGCCACTAGGGCAAGTTATTCAGTCGTTAATAAAACGCACACCATTCAAAATAAAATAAACTCTCCCCTGAGAATTCAAATTTGCGCGCCACCACCATCTTCATCTTCAACCTCAAGCTCTCCATTTTTGAATTTCTGAACTTACTCGTTTCTCAACCATTTGCAACGATGTAAACATGAAACTTGCTCTAAATTCACTCACGATTCTAAATATGTAACTAACATGAACTATCATTAACTACATCTAACTAATTTACCAGAAATCGTGAAGAACCCTAAAATTTCAAAATTAAATTAAATGACTATACTGAAAGATAAATGGATGATGATAGAGGGTTTTCAATCCTCTGATGATGCTGAACAAGATAGAATCGAGCTATTTCATAAAGAGTACTTAAATTAAAGAGAGAGAGTTCAGAAACTTACCTCTGAAAATGGAGATCGTGAGGATGATAGAGAGCAACTGGGCTTGTATGAATGATCCCAAAAGCTTCCTTGTGGCTCAGTGATGCTAACTGAATGCTTGTAATGACCTCAAACCTCCTGAATCGTTTTATGGACCTCCCTCGATTTCAGCTTCAAGTGAACATGGAGGGTGTTGATTCTCGAGTTACAGATGAGCTGCAGCCATCTGGTTAGCTTCACTATGACCTGAGGAGTGTGTCTGGATGATTGGCTTGCCTTGAAACCTTCTGAATCACTCCATGGACCTCCAACTGCAGATGCTCCAAAGTGAGAGCAACAATGGTGTTCCTCCACCTACAGAAGTGATCCAGGTGCTTGGATCACCTCAAATGACCTCCCTTGAGATGTTAGAATGCTCACTTCTCAAAGATAAGCTCTAGTTTGAAGAAATCGATTCTTCTTGCCAAAGAACTTTGAAAAAACAATGAACAAGAGAAGAGAAAGAGAAAGCAAGTAATATGGTTGCTTTGGTGTGTTTTTCTACTGAATTGTGCTCTCCTATTTATAGGCAAATGTCTCAGTACTGAGTGAGAGAGTGAGCTTGCTTAGTGAAGCAAGTTTGGTTTCTTAGCCATGAAGAAATTTCAAAGAATATCCAAGTGTGATCATTGCATTTTCGAGCCACCTCCCCTATCCATTAATTCTATCTGATCTTAGGGGACAATTCAGATGCAAAGTGAGCTCTAATTGGTTGATGAGAAGATTCCTTGGGTGATTCATCAATTTGCCATAAATTCTCAAAAGTAATCATTACATAATCACATGTTCTTGTTTTAGGAATCTTCTTCAATTATCATGGCATGGTGAAAATGAATGCATGGCATGTTTGCAGATGTATTATGGGTCATGTAGCATCTGTATTTGAGGTCATGTGCACAAAATTTCAAAGTTCCAAAATGATGCATGACCTATAATTTCACTTCATGAGGCCAACTTTGAACAAGCATAACTCTTAGCTCAAATTGAATTTTGAGAAGGTTGAATACAATTTGGAAAGCCCTAAACATCTACTTTAAATCATTAGTTTATGTCTTCTTCAGAATCCTTTGGGAAATTTGTGAAAAATGAGGTCAAAGTTGGAAGAAAACTAGGTTAAAACACTTAGAAAAATTTCTAAGTGTTTATGACCTAAACTTCAAAATTTCCAAAACTTCATAAATGGTTGATCTTTTGAAAAAAGTTCCCTTGTAAGATGTTGTTTTATTTGGCAAGATCTACAACTTTCATGTTGGAAGTTTTTTGAGTTGTGTAGGTGAAATTTTGAGATCTCACCATGCCCTCAAAAACCCTAATTCCCGACTTTTCGCTCCTTGATGAATTTCTTTGAATTTCTTTGGCCAAATGACTTTGACATCCATATATTGATGATATTGATCTTTGAAAGTCATTTTTTGACCAAAAACCTTAAAAGTCAATGATGATTCTTCACAGTTGACTTTTTCCTGACAAAGTGAATTTTTGGGCTTTTGTGTAGAAATAAGATCTTCTCCCCAAATGGATGATATAAATGTATTATATGGAGGTAGTAGAGATCCTCGAATCATGTCTTGAGTTTTGGATTCATGCCCTGATCAGAAGTCAACTATCTTGGTGAATTAGGTCAAAACCCTAATTTGTCGACCATGTGAAAGTAATGACTGTAGACTTTGAATTGAAGTGTGATGTCCAGTAGATCTTGTAATATGAGTTATTTGAAGATGATTGATGTCTTTGAATGACCCTCTGAGGTTTTTTAGGGTTTCCCAAATGTGATCCCTGATTTCAGTCCTTGATAGGCTCAAAATCCTAGTCTGGTGACCTGAGTAAACCTGTACTCATATGACTGGATGTCTAATCAATCATAGATGAGAAAAGTGAAGTTTTTGAGCCCCATGATTGTATTAGAGACTAGTCTTTGTATTGATTGATCCTTTGCCTGAGCTTTCTTGTCTTTGAGCATCCTCGATTAGGTACCAGATGGAGAAATGACTGCTCTGGGTACTTGTCTTGACCTGATGAAAAATCCTGAAGATATGTCATCTCAGGGGGGTCAAAAATTAGGGTATGACAACGGTACCCCTCAATCACCTCCCTCTTCAAAGACCTCCACCACCTCTTCCTCCTCATTCATCCTCTCGGAACCACCTTTTTCACCATCTGATATCTCCTCTCCTTCAACCCATCCATCAGTTATTTCGTCATCTCTCTCACACCCTTTTCCCACCAGAACACCTAATCCCTATAGTGTTGTTCTTCCCGACTCCAGGTTCACTGTCAACCCTCCAACCCCTACCACTCAATCATATCTGGAGCTTTTACATTCTGATGTAAATGGCTGGTTGGAGATTCTGGGTGCTGCTCACCTTAACCATCTGGATGAGTATGCTACAAGCAACCTTTGGGATACCTTTCGTCAGGATTTTCTGGTTAGGGCTACAGACACTCAGAGAAGGATCATGTCTGAAGCTCCTGGTATTCGTGGTCTTCGGTTGGAAGTTGGTGAAAGCAGCTATCACCATCTCATCAGGAACAGAAGTGTTCTTGAGAAGAAGATACCTGCAGATGAGTTGGAAGAAGAAAATCTCTGCAGAGACATCGTGGTGTGGAAACCATGGTTTCCTGTGCTGACTGGAGATTTTCAGTGGCTGTTCAACTGGTTCAGAATGAACCCTTCTGTCAAAGCACCTCACATGGTCTTTCCAGTAGTGGTTTATCCTACTGAAGTTGCTGGTCCTACTCCTCCAACAAACCTAGCGGCTATTCTTCAAGCGTTGGAAGATGGAACTTCTGAGCTGCCTGAACCAGAATATGCTAAGGCTACTTCTGAGTCAGACTCAGATGAGGAAATGGAAGATGCACAAGCTGAAGAGCTTTCAGAAGATCACCCCGCTGAGATTGCTGTCCCTTTTGGCAGAAATTCAGGTGCCTCTTCTTCTGGTGAAACCTCAGCTCTGATGGAGACCTTGGAAGCTCTTCATCAGAATCAAGCTATGCTGGCTTCTCGCCTGGACGCGCAAGAAATAGCCAATGCTGAGTTTCGCTCCTTCATGGCAAGGCAAGCTACAAGCACTGACGGGATTCATGATGTTCTGGCGCGGATTTTGCGTAGGCTAGGATCTTAGTCCTTTGATTTGTGTAGTTGTCTTTCCTTGTTGCATCCGTTTTCCTGCATCCCTCTTTTGTAATCTTTCTTTTTGATTATCAATGAAAAGTTTCTTTGCTTTTACATTCTAGTGATTTTATTTGTCGTTTTATTCATCTGAATCTTTTGAAATATTCTTTTTGATGTTATGACAAAAAGGGGGAGAAGATAAATGATAAATGATTTGATTAATCTATCAGTTGCTGGGTAAAGCTCCCACACATTTACTAACAAGAACTGCAAGTTCTATATGGTTTAAGTGTTTTGCAGGTATAAAGAAGTGAAGAGAATCTTCAAAGCAAACACAAGAAGCAAAACCATAAGAAGTGTTATTCTGTAAAAAGAATAAACTCATGGAAACTGAAGCAAGCTGAGTGCTGTCAAGCTTCAGAAATCAGAAGCAAGAAAGAAGAATGAATCAGAAGCACTGATAATAGAATTTGATCCATATTTGTCTATTTGCTTTGACAAAATTCTATTTGCTCTGATACATTATTTTAGCCTATATGGCTCTGATACATATCATGTGTTCAAATATACATTTTATGTTCTGACTCGTTCATGCTGACTTTTGTCGTTTAGTTTTTGTTCTGTAACATTTCAGGATGTAGAGATGCTCTGATGATGCTCTGGTACATTCAACAATGTTCTGATACAAATCTAGCATGAAGTGATGTTGGTAGATATTCAAGCTCTGAAGCTATCCGAGGGAAGCAGAAATCAGAAGCTGTGAATGTTCTAAAGATCCAGAAAACTCAAGTTCTGAAGCTGTCCTAAATGGAAGCAGAAATCAGAAGCTGTGAATGTTCAGAAGATCAAAGAAATTCAAGTTCTGAAGCTGTCCTAGATGGAAGCAGAAGTCAGAAGCTGTGAATGTTCAGAAGATCAAAGAAATTCAAGTTTTGAAGCTGTCCTAGATGGAAGCAGGAATCAGAAGCTGTGAGTGTTCTAGGGATCTAAAGAAATTCTAGTTCTGAAGCTGTCCAATGGAAGCAGAAGTCAGAAGCTATGAATTCTCTAAAGACAGAAGCTTATGTGATCGTCTCTACCGAAATAATCAGGGAAGTCTTTTATTAAAGTTCTTCGAGTATTTATTTCAGGGGGAGATTATTTATCTTAGGGGGAGATTGTTAATCTCAGGGGGAGACATATTCATATGCTTATGCTATAGCTGTGTAATTTGTCTTTTGCCGTCTGTTCTTTCTGATCGCAAATTCATATCATTTATATATGTTTTTGTCATCATCAAAAAGGGGGAGATTGTTAGAACAAGATTTGTTCTGATCAATTATCTTAGTTTTGATGATAACAATAATATGAATTTTGCTTAAGATAATATGGTACTCTAATCCAATGCAATTTCCTTTTCAGGAAATATATAAAGAGTACGCATAATTCAGCGCTCAGAAGCTTTGTCTCAAGGGTTCAGCATGCAACATCAGAACATGGTCTGGCAAGACATCAGAAGATGGTCGAAGCAGAATCAGAACATGGGTCTATGGAAGCATCAGAAGAACAAGAGAACAGAAGCACTGAAGTTCTGATGGTATCACGCTCAGAAGCACTTCAAGGTCAGAAGATCAGAAGATGCTCCGCACCAAGCTGTTTGACTCTGATGATATTCAAACGTTGTATTTACAAACATCAGATCAGAAGGAAGTACAAGTGGCAAGCTACGCTGACTGACAAAAGGAACGTTAAAAGCTACTAAAGGCTACGTCAGTAGACACAGCGTGAACAAGGCTCGAGGTAGTTGACAAAAGCGTATAACATTAAATGCGATGCTGTACGGAACACGCAAAGCATTAAATGCACTCAACGGTCATCTTCTCCAACGCCTATAAATATGAAGTTCTGATGAGAAGCAAGGTTAACGATTCTGCACAAAAACAACTTATATTAACTTGCTGAAACTCTGTTCTACTCAAAGCTCAGAATCTTCATCTTCATCAAAGCTCACTACATTGCTGTTGTAATATATTAGTGAGATTAAGCTTAAACGTTAAGAGAAATATCACAGTTTGTGATTATCGCTTTTAAGAAGCAATTGTAATACTCTTAGAATTGATTACATTAAGTTGTAAGGAACTAGAGTGATCGTGTGGATCAGAATACTCTAGGAAGTCTTAGAGGTTATCTAAGCAGGTTGTAACTAGAGTGATCGTGTGGATCAGTATACTCTAGAAAGTCTTAGAGGGTATCTAAGCAGTTGTTCCTGGAGTGATCAGTGTGTGATCAGAAGATTCTGGAAGACTTAGTTGCTGACTAAGTGGAGAACCATTGTAATCCGTGCGATTAGTGGATTAAATCCTCAGTTGAGGTAAATCATCTCTGCGGGGGTGGACTGGAGTAGTTTAGTTAACAACGAACCAGGATAAAAATAACTGTGCAATTTATTTTTATCTGTCAAGTTTTTTAAAGCTACACTTATTCAAACCCCCCCTTTCTAAGTGTTTTTCTATCCTTCAAACTCCAGTATGAAAATCTTCATCGCTTGGCTCAAGAGCACAAAAATGATTTTGAGACCTTTGCATCCAATATGATTGAAAGACAGAATCAGTTTGAAGAAACAACAAACAATTGGCACGCCAGTCTGAGCCAACGATTCAACATTCTCAACACATCCGTCTATGAACTGATGGAACAAGTTGAAGAGGATCGTCCTCAAGGTTTCCAAAGAGGAAGAGGAAGACGGGGCAGACGTTAGTGACCTTTGCATTCATTCATTTCATTAACATTGCATCTCATTTCTATCCTGTTATTTTTTTTGAACTTCAGCTTGGTGTGTAACTTTAAATATGTTTGAATTCTATGCTCTATGTCTTTACTATTATGCTATGCAAGACTATGTTTTGGTTTATATTATTATGTCATTCTCGTATACTATTCTCCTGTTTTCTATCTTTTGATGTTGTCAAAGGGGGAGATAAATTGAGAGAGTACGGGGGAGATAAATTGAGAGAGTACGGGGGAGATAAATTGAGAGAGTACGGGGGAGCTTAAGCATACAAGTCCGGGGGAGCCTTGGTTATTCAATCAAATGTTTGCCATCATCAAAAAGGGGGAGTATGTAAGTACAAGCTTACACTCACCAAGGAGAGTTTTTGACTCATGGCAAACAAATACAAAAGCACAAGTGTATGACTCAAGGAAAAGCAAGCTTTGGCCATCTTTGCATCTGTTAGGTCAACCTAGCTCATCATCAGGTCGACCCAAACTGAAGCAAATAAAGGATATCTCTGCTAGGTCGACCTAGCCCACAATCAGGTCGACTCAAACTGAAGCAAAAACAACATGTCTCTGTTAGGTCGACTCATTCACGTTCCCAGGTCGACCTAAACTGAAGAAAAGTCTCAAGAATGGATTCTAACTGATTTTAGGTCGACCTAGACTCCCAACAGGTCGACCCAACTGGCAACAAATTCAAAATTGCTTAATATACTCCATTTAGGTCGACCTAATCAATGAAGTAGGTCAACCTATCTCCTCAAAAGTGCCAAATTGAATGTTTGCTCAGCACCAACATACCAGCTCCTTATATATCATCTTAAGTTAATTATTTTCTGAAAAACACCAACAACTGAAAGATACACAAAGGCTTCTCATCTTCGATCTTCGTCACAACTCCAACACAACTACACACAATCATTTTTGCATTGAGGGTTTGCGTTCAAGATCGATAACGTCCATGGAACGGAATTGAAGATTCCTAGTGGGTGAAGATTTGTGGGGTTTTTGGTGAATAAAATTTGCGGATTTTTTCCTCCAAGATTGGTGAATTTTGGGGTTTTTTATCAAGAGGCTTTATCAAAGATTCAGCTGAGTGTGAAGGTTGAAGAACAAGGGTTCAAGCAATTCAATACACTGCAGCAAGGGAATCAAAGTGAAGCTCTTGGAAGATACTTGATCTGGCTCAAGATCAAGGGGAAGAAGATTCAAAGGATCAACATATTCGGTTTATCGTTATCGCTTTGTTATCTTCTTTGTATAAGCTATTTTCAATTATAATGAAAGACATCCCAATTCCCGTTTGGAATTGGGGGCAGATGTAGTCGTAGCGAGGACGATCGACGAACTGCCTGAACAAATATTGTGTTCTTATCGCTTTTATCTTTTCGTTTACATTTCGCTTTATTCTGGTTATAATTGCAAATTGATCAAAGGTTCAAGTGTTAAACTTATGTGTTAAAACCTAACACAAACATCAAAAGTCACCACACATTGAATCATAATCAATTTGGTTATTATCACCAAGTGTTTGATATATTGCTTCAACTATTATTAAGTCATTGCAAACAAGTTAATCAAGCGAGTAGTTTAATCGATTTACATTAGCGTAACTATTTGATTATCTAAGCGATCTCTTCATCAATAATCCTTAACTATTTTGTGGTTTTATCACATATCCGATTCTTTCAATAGAGGTTCGGAATAGACGCAAGTCGATCCCGATACGCTTTCGCCTAAGTTTGAAATAATTCTGAAAAATTCTGAGGCATCTATTCACCCCCCTCTAGATCCTCAAGCCTAGCGTCTAACACCAACGTTCACAATTTTTAAATTTTTTAACTCAGTAACCGGTTACTGAAACAAGGTTAATCGGTTACCCATACAAAAACCAGTGGGAATACTTTTCATAGTTTCAGTAACCGGATACATGAATGCTGGTAACCGGTTACCTCAACATAAGTGAAGGATAGAAAAACACTTAGAAAGGGGGGGATTGAATAAGTGTGACTTTAAATCTTGGACGATAAAAATAAATGCACAAATATTTTTATCCTGGTTCGCTGTTAACGAAGCTACTCCAGTCCACCCCCGCAGAGATGATTTACCTCAACTGAGGATTTAATCCACTAATCGCACGGATTACAATGGTTTTCCACTTAGCCGCAACTAAGTCTTCCAGAGTCTTCTGATCACAACCTGATCACTCCAGGAACAACTGCTTAGTTCACTCCTAAGACTTTTCTAGAGTCTACTGATCAACACGATCACTCTAGGCTTAGTTCACTCCTAAGACTTTCTGCTCAGCCAACTGCCAAGACTTCCTGCTCAGCCAACTGCCAAGACTTCCTGCTCAGCCAACTGCCAAGACTTCCTGCTCAGCCAACTGCTAAGACTTCCTGCTCAGCCAACTGCTAAGACTTCCTGCTCAGCCAACTGCTAAGACTTCCTAGAGTATACTGATCAACTGATCACTCTAGTTCCTTACAACTTAATGTAATCTATTCAAGAGTTTACAAATGCTTCTTAAAAGCGATAATCACAACTGTGATATTTCTCTTACAGTTTAAGCTTAATCTCACTAAGATATTACAACAGCAATGTAGTGAGCTTTGATGAAGATGAAGATTCTGAGTTTAGATTTGAACAGCGTTTCAGCAAGTTTGATATGAGTTGTTTTGGTGCAGAATCGTTAACCTTGCTTCTCATCAGAACTTCATATTTATAGGCGTTGAGAAGATGACCGTTGGGTGCATTTAATGCTTTGCGTGTTCCGTACAGCTTCGCATTTAATGTTATACGCTTTTGTCAACTACCTCGAGCCTTGTTCACGCTGTGTCTACTGACGTTGCCTTTAGTAGCTTTAACGTTCCTTTTGTCAGTCAGCGTAGTCTGCCACGTGTACTTCCTTCTGATCTGATGTTTGTGAATACGACGTTTGAATATCATCAGAGTCAAACAGCTTGGTGCATAGCATCTTCTGATCTTCTGACCTTGAAGTGCTTCTGAGCGTGATACCATCTTCTGATCTTCAGTGCTTCTGATCTCATGTTCTTCTGATGCTTCATAGACCCATGTTCTGATTCTGCTTCGACCATCTTCTGATGTCTTGCCAGACCATGTTCTGATGTTGCATGCTGAACCATTTGAGACACATCTTCTGAGCGCTGAATTATGCGTACTCTTTATATATATTTCCTGAAAGGGAAATTGCATTGGATTAGAGTACCATATTATCTTAAGCAAAATTCATATTATTGTTATCATCAAAACTAAGATAATTGATAAGAACAAATCTTGTTCTAACAATCTCCCCCTTTTTGATGATGACAAAAACATATATAAATGATATGAATTTGCGATCAGAAAGAGTAGACGGCAAAAGACAAATTACACAGCTATAGCATAAGCATATGAATATGTCTCCCCCTGAGATTAACAATCTCCCCCTGAGATAAGTAATCTCCCCCTGAAATAAATACTCGAAGAACTTTGATAAAAGACTTCCCTGATTATTTCGGTAGAGACGATCATATAAGCTTCTGCCTTCAGAGAATTCATAGCTTCTGCTTTCTGCTTCCGTTGGACAGCTTCAGAACTTGAATTTCTTTGATCTTCAGAACATTCACAGCTTCTGACTTCTGCTTCCATTCAGGACAGCTCCAGAACTTGAATTTCTTTGATCTTCAGAACATTCACAGCTTCTGACTTCTGCTTCCATTCAGGACAGCTTCAGAACTTTGAATTTCTGGATCTTTTGGAGCATTCACATCTTCTGATTTCTGCTTCCCTCGGATAGCTTCAGAACTTTGAATGTCTACCAATCATCACTTCATGCTAGATTTGTATCAGAACATTGTTGAATGTACCAGAGCATCATCTGAGCATCTCTACATCCTGAAATGTTACAGAACAAAAACTAAACGACAAAAGTCAGCATGAACGAGTTAGAACATAAAATGTATATTCAAATACATGATATGTATCAGAGCCAAATGTATCAGAGCATTTAGGCTAAAAACGTGTATCAGAGCAAATAATGTATCAGTATCAGAGCAAATAGAATTTTGTCATAACAGGATAGACAATGATATTCGAATTCTATTATCAGTGCTTCTGATTCATTCTTCTTTCTTGCTTCTGATCTCTGAAGCTTGACAGCGCTCAGCTTGCTTCAGTTTCCAAGAGCTTATTCCTTTTACAGAATAACACTTCTTATGGTTTTGCTTCTAGTGTTTGCTTCTGAAGATTCACTTCACTTCTTTGTACCTGCAAAACAC
Organism: Vicia villosa; assembly: GCF_029867415.1. Classification (NCBI taxonomy): domain Eukaryota; kingdom Viridiplantae; phylum Streptophyta; class Magnoliopsida; order Fabales; family Fabaceae; genus Vicia; species Vicia villosa. The sequence continues at coordinate 127,023,631 of NC_081180.1, read as the reverse complement.
TTAAAACATATAGAACTTGCAGTTCTTGTTAGTGAATGTGTGGGAGCCTTTACCCAGCAACTGATAGATTTAATCAAATCATTTATCATTTATCTTCTCCCCCTTTTTGTCATATCATCAAAAAATAGAAAAGATTCAGATGAATAAAGCAGAACACATGGAGGAAGAAGATGATTTCATTAAGGTTCAACCAAAAGGTACAAAAGTACAGGATGAAAGAAAAGAAAATCAGATGCACAGAAACAAAACAGATGCAAAAGAAAAGAGAGAAACAACATAGACTCAAACTAAGATGGCCCTAGTCTTGACAAGATCTTGGCCAGCATCTGTTTAACATCATTGTTGTGTCCTTCTTGCCTCTCAATGAAAGCATCATACTTCTCATTGAGTGAGCTTTGCTCATCCTGTCTCCTCTGAATTTCTTCTAGAGTCCTTGCGAGACGAGAAGGTTCATCAAGAGAAGTTTCACCGCTTTCAACCACAGGAATGACATGTTGATCTGCAGCTTCCATAGAAGTATCATTTGCTGGGATATCCTCAACAGGGTCTGATTTAGCAACATGATCTTCAGCATCTGCTTCTTGCATAGAAGCATCTCCATACTCTGCAGCAGGAATTTCAGAGTCTCCATTCTCTAGAGCCTGAAGAATGGCAGCTAAATTCCTGGGAGCAGAAGGGCCTTCAACTTCTGGTGGGTCAACAACTTCTGGAATGACCAAGCTAGGGTCTTTCTTAGAAGGGTTTTCCCTCAGAAAGTCAAAGAGAGTCTTGAAGTCTCCTAGCAGAACAGGATACTCAGGAATCCAGAGAACCATGTCCCTGCATGGGTTTGCTTCCATTGCAGCAGCCAGTCTCAATACTTCCAATTCATCCACAAAGGGCTTCTCCTCAGCAGCAACACAATTTCTGAGAGGATGATAGTATTTACCATTATCTTCCTCCAGAAGGCAACCAGGGTAACCAGGGGCAGCAACCACTAGTCTTTTCTGAACTCCCATTGCTTCTACTTGGAAATCCTTGCGAAATCTTCTCCAGAGATTTTTTGTAGAAACATCATCCAGACCATTTAGGAATGCATCCTTCAGAAGGTCTAGACTGCTAATCACCTCATGTCTGAAGAGTTCCAGGAAAGTAGAAGGTTCCGGTTCAGGCGGATTGAAGGTGAATTTGTAGTCAGGATAGAGAAGACAGTAGGGTTGGGATTTTCTGGTAGGTAATGGATGGGATAAAGAAGATGGAGGTGCGGTGGTTGAGGAGGAGGGAATATCTGAGAGAATGATTGATGATGTTGGAGTGTCAGATGGAATGAATTTAGGAGAGGGTGGAATATTTGTAAAGGGGATTGGTGAGGAGAAATTATCAGAAGGAGTTGGTGGAAGAATGCTTAACGGTGTGGGGTTTAGAATGGGAGAGGAGGAGGATGATGGAGAAGGATTTGGTAGAGTGAAGTTTACTTTTGGTTCAGATGGAGGTGATTGGAAAGATGGTTTAGGGACAGAAGGAGGTGGAGTAAGGACATTTCTGGAGATTTGTACAGAAGAAGAAGAAGAAGATCTGGTTCTGCGAAAGGAATCTCTGATCCTTTTATCTCTTCGTTCTTTAGAGTCCACCTTGTCAGGATCATAGGTGACCCTCAACTTCTTGGCTCTTTCAGCCTCATCTTCTTCAGCCTTTCTTTTTAACCTTGCCTGTCGTTCCTTCTTATCCTTCTTCAGAATATCCTCTTTAGACGGAAGTACTCTGCCACGGATCCAAGCAGGATCAACATCCGATTGCTTCCTCACGCAATCTTCCAAGTAAAACTTGACAACTTGATCAAGTTCTTTATGAAACAGAGAGATGAACCCTTTAACAGCAATTCTTCTAGACAGAATGTCAGGAAAGCTCGTGCACATAACAGGTACATTCTTAATGACTTCCAGTCCGAACAGATCAACACCATTGAAGATGGGACCTTGAGTTACTCCAAGAAAATGCGAGGCATTACGATTTCTGATGGAGTCCACCACTTTGCTTTCAATCAGAATGTCTGAAATCATCCTTCCGAAAGGAATGGTTGTTCTTGGAATATGAGGATACTTCGCCCTTTCATCTTCTCTTGACTCAAAGATAGAGGTTTTCAGATTCTCAAATAGAATATGGGAGATGTTGATCTCTATCCTTTTTCCAATGCAGGAGAGAGTATACTTGTGAGTCGGACTGATGTAGGAGGAGCAGCGCATCTTTTTTCTATGGTAAAGAGAACCCAGAATAATCTCAGCCCATACTTTATAAAAAGGCTTTAAGTTGCCCGTAAAATGAGAGTCAGTTCCAACAACCGTAGAGATTTGTTTTTCAACTGAAGTCCAGTCAACTGTATGGGGTTGAAACTCAGACCAACCTTCTTCATCATCAAGATTGTACAGCTTTCTGATGAGTTTCTCAGTGATAGTCACTTCATGCCCTAGCACGAATGAGATGATGGCAGTTGGGGTAACTGTTGCATGTACCCAAAATTCCTTTACAAGTTCAGGATAAATTGGATCAACCAATCTATCAAGATATTTAGACCATCCTTGCTCAAAGATTCTTGCATCACACTGAAAGCCATTTGCTTTAAGGTTGTTGACGTCCACAGCCGATTCACATAGAACTTCTAGTTCTTTCGTGGGTATTAAGCAAGTTTTCAACGGAGCATCATTTTTGCTTAAACGGTTCTGTGTGGAAGTGATACTATCTTTAGAGATTGATGAACGAGGAGATGGATTCATTATGATAATGCCTTGAGATCAAATCAAGAACTAGGGTTTGAAGAGAGATGCAACAAGGTGAATGCACAAAAGAGAGAGAGAGAAAAAAAATGGGAATGAAGATGAAGCGGGTTATTTAAAAGATTTAAAAAAGAAATCATTATGCATTTAATGAGAAATGACATTAGGAGAGAGAACACAGTAAATGAAATGATTTAATACAGTTACCTAGGTCGGCGTCTTTTCAACTGCACGCTTTGTACTAACCGTACAGATACGTGTTCACCATCAGATAATAGATGACAGCTGTAGATATCAGAGAGATTTTACGCCTTCAAATTCTGATCACTGCTTCTGAGTTGATCAAGTTTCTCTTCTGGAAATACTCCTTCTGAAGTGTGCTGATATAAGTCTGAATGATCTTCTGATCCATTACTTCAGATGTACACAGCTTCTGGAGGATTACTACACTGTTCTTCAGCTTCTGATAAGACAAAACTGTATCTGCAGAAATTCTTAAGCTCTTTGTTTCATCAGAAACAAGTTTATCATCAAAACAGATGTTTATAGATTTGTCCACAATCAATGTTTCAATGTTGTATGTTCTGTAGCATTTAGAGCATTCAGAATAATCAAGAATGAAACATCAATGCTTTAGAGACAAACAAAACTGATGGATCCAAGACTAATAAACTTTCTTTTCTGAATTCCTACAAACATAGTTTCTTCAACAGATTTAAGAACCAGAACTTGAGAGACAATCTTTCTTCCCTTCAAGTGTTGAGACCAACTTGAATCCAGGTGTCAAGTCATGTTGAATGTTGTCTTCTTTGTTATCAGGAGAATCTGCAAAAGAAATAATCTTTTTCTTTGGTACCCACATCTTCTTGGGTCCTTTCTTGTTAGATTTTCTCAAGTTCTGTTTGAACTTGGATTTAACATTGTAAGCAATAGGAGGAACAGCATGATAATTGTTAATGTGAGTTCCATGATATTTCCTAGGTTGTGTCACATGCTTCTTAGTGTGTGTAATGTGAAAACTTTGTGCATGTGAAGTGTGCCTAATATCATGTGAGTGGCCATACTTGAACTGATCATACAATGGCTTGTATGTAATTTTCATTTCATCAACAGGTTCAAGTTTGTATGGGGTTTCACCCTCATAACCAATGCCAACTCTTTTGTTTCCAGAAACGGCATATATCATAGAAGCTAGCTGACTTCTGCCAATACTTCTAGATAAGAACTTCCTGAAACTTAAATCATATTCCTTCAGAATATGGTTTAGACTGGGAGTGGATTTTTCTGAATCAGAAGGAGATCCAACATTATTGGATAGTTTTAGAAGTTTTTCTTTTAATTCAGAATTCTCCAATTCAAGCCTCTTTGTTTCAAATTCAAATAGCTTTTTCAGCTTTTTGTATTTAATACAAATCTGAGACTTGGATTCCAGAAGTTCAGTTAATCCGGAAACTAACTCATCTCTAGTAAGTTCAGAAAATACCTCTTCAGAATCTGATTCTGATGTAGATTCTGATCCGTCATCTTCTGTCGCCATCAGCGCACAGTTGGCCTGCTCATCTTCTGAATCATCTTCTGACTCATCCCAGGTTGCCATAAGACCTTTCTTCTTATGAGCCTTTTTCTTGGGACTTTCCTTCAGAAGATTTGGACATTCATTCTTGTAGTGTCCAGGCTCATTGCATTCATAGCACATGACCTTCTTCTTGTCAAATCTTCTTTCATCAGAAGATTCTCCACGTTCAAATTTCCTTGAACTTCTGAAGCCTCTGAACTTCCTTTGCTTGGTCTTCCAGAGTTGATTTAGCCTTCTGGAAATCATGGACAGTTCATCTTCTTCTTCAGATTCTGATTCTTCAGGATCTTCTTCTCTGGCCTGAAAAGCGTTAGTGCATTTCTTGATATTTGATTTTAATGCAATAGACTTACCTTTCTTTTGAGGCTCATTTGCGTCCAGCTCTATTTCATGACTTCTCAAGGCGCTGATAAGCTCTTCCAGAGAAACTTCATTCAGATTCTTTGCAATCTTGAATGCAGTCACCATAGGACCCCATCTTCTGGGTAAGCTTCTGATGATCTTCTTCACATGATCAGCCTTGGTGTATCCTTTGTCAAGAACTCTCAATCCAGCAGTAAGAGTTTGAAATCTCGAAAACATCTTTTCAATGTCTTCATCATCCTCCATCTTGAAGGCTTCATACTTCTGGATTAAGGCAAGAGCTTTTGTCTCCTTGACTTGAGCATTTCCTTCATGAGTCATTTTCAAGGACTCATATATGTCATAGGCCGTTTCCCTGTTAGATATCTTCTCATACTCAGCATGAGAGATAGCATTCAGCAAAACAGTTCTACATTTATGATGATTCCTGAAAAGCTTCTTTTGATCATCATTCATTTCTTGCCTTGACAGCTTTACGCCTCTGGCATTTACAGGATGTTTGTAACCATCCATCAGAAGATCCCATAGATCACCATCTAGACCCAGAAAGTAACTTTCCAGTTTATCTTTCCAGTATTCAAAGTTTTCACCATCAAATACCGGCGGTCTAGTATAACCATTGTTACCATTGTATTGCTCAGCAGAGCCAGATGTAGATGCAGGTGTAGGTATAGTCCTTTCACTTTCATCAACCATCTTTTAAATGAAGCGTTTTTCTCTTCCTGAATCTTTTCTAAACACGGTTAAGTGCTTGCACCTTAGAACCGGCGCTCTGATGCCAATTGAAGGATAGAAAAACACTTAGAAAGGGGGGGATTGAATAAGTGTGACTTTAAATCTTGGACGATAAAAATAAATGCACAAATATTTTTATCTTCTACTAGCAGTCCTTCTACTAATGATAGGTTTCTTACTCTTATTGATAGAGTAATTTCTCAAAAATGATTTGTTAAAATAACTTTAGTTATTAATAGAACGTTTATTTTAGAAAATGAAGTTGCCCTTATTGATAGCGGCGTTGACCTTAATTGTCTACACGAAGGAATTGTTCCTACCAAGTATTATACGAAAACCACTCAAACCCTTGCTCAGGCTAGTGGTGACAAATTAACGATTAATTATAAATTACCTAATACATATGTCTGTAATCAAGATATTTGTTTACCTACCCATTTCATCTTAGTTAAAAACATGACTCATAGAGTTATTCTAGGAACTCCTTTTTTAAATAGCATCATGCCTTTAATTAATGTAGACACTAAAGGCATCACTACCATGATTAATGGTAAAACCGTTACTTTTGAATTTATTACTGACCCTCATATTAAAATGCTTAATGAAGTTAAAAGTATTCTCTTAAATAAAGAAAAACAACTAGGTTTTCTTAAAGAGGAAGTTAGTTTATTAAATATTAATGAACAACTTAATAAAAATTAAATAAAAGAACAAATCAAATTGATTGAGCAACAATTTAAAAAAGAAGTGTCCAATGATTTACCAAATGCTTTTTGGGATAGAAAGAAACATGTTATTTCTTTACCTCTTGATGACTTTAATGAAAGTCAGATTCCCATCAAAGCTAGGTCAGCTCAAATGAACCATGAGTATTTGGAGCTATGCAAAAAAGAGATAGAATCTCTTTTAGAGAAAAAACTAATAAGAAAATCCAAATCTCCTTGGAGTTGCACAACTTTTTATGTTAATAATGCCGCTGAAAAGGAACGTGGGGTCCCTAGACTTGTTATTAATTACAAGCCTCTTAATAAAGTGTTAAGATGGATTAGGTATCCTATTCTTAATAAAAAATACCTTTTAGATGGATTAAACAATGCCTTAATCTTCTCTAAGTTTGATATGAAATCTGGTTATTGATAAATTCAGATTAATGAATCTGATAAGTATAAAACATCCTTTACTGTGCCTTTTGGACATTATGAATGGAGTGTCCTTCCTTTTGGCCTTAAAAATGCCCCTTCTGAATTTCAAAATATTATGAATGATATTTTTAATCCTTATACAAAATTTATAATTGTTTATATTGGTGATGTTATAGTTTTTTCTAAAACTATAGATCAGCATATTAAACATTTGAAAATATTTAAAGGATTAATTAAACATAATAGATTAGTTATATCTGCTCCTAAAATAAAACTTTTTCAAACAAAAGCTATATTTTTAGGTCATGAAATTGACCAAGGAACAATAAGTCCTATTCAAAGAAGTATTGAATTTGCTTCAAAATTCCTCAATATTATTACAGATAAAAAACAATTACAAAGATTTCTTGGTAGTCTTAATTATATAGCAGATTATTATAAAAATCTTGCTAAAGATACTGCCATATTAGATGCTAGGCTTAGAAAAAATCATGGCCCTTGGACTAATGAACATTCTCAGGCAGTCCACAGAATTAAAAATAAGGTTAAATGTTTGCCTTGTTTATCTCTTGCTAATCCTAAGTATTTCAAAATTGTTGAAACTGATGCTTCAGACTTAGGCTATGGAGGAATCCTTAAACAAGTTATACCTGATACATCAAAAGAAGTTTTGGTCAGATTCACTTATGGGAAATGGAATCCTACTCAATCTAAATATTCTACTATCAAGAAAGAAATGCTTTCTATTATAAAATGTATTTCAAAATTTCAAGATGATCTTCTTAATAAGAAATTCTTATTAAAAATTGATTGCAGCTCAGCTAAATCAATTATTGAAAAAGATGTTAAAAATCTTGTTACTAAGCAAATTTTTGCTAGCTGGCAATCTCAGTTATCTATGTTTGAATTTGATATTCAAGACATTAAAGGTGAAAATAATTCACTTGCTGACTACCTAACTCGTGAATTTTTGCAGGGAAAAAAATGATGACCCCATATATGGGAACATGCCGCGGTTATGGCCGTGGTGGAAGAGGGAGTAACAATATGTTACCCCAACCCGAATCAAACATTCCTCTAATAGGGGATTGGACTATAGTTTACAAAGGGATAAAAATGCAACAATTACCTGCATCTTCATCAAAAAAGGAAGATACTGCTTCCTCCTCTAATAAAAATACATCCTACAAGGAAGTTGCGGTTAATAACCCATCTCAAGAACAAATGGATTATTTAGAAAATCCAGTAACAGAAAAAATCATGTATGTTGATGAAGAAGATATTAAGATAAATCCAAATGATGGATGGTCTATCATAACGAGATACCTCGAATCGAGAGGATATCCAGGTCTTCATGGAAAATCTAGGCCTCACATAGAGATTCTTTTGACTGTTACCGAATCGGTAACAATTACTCACCACTACCAGAACAATAATCTTGAAAGTTTTTTAAATTTTATTAATATATAAATATATTATAGTCGATACTTTTTTTTTTAAATTATAAAAAAATTCTTATGCAAAATTAGTAGTTTCAACAAAAAAATAGAAGATATTTTATCAACATTAATATATATTTTATATTTATCAACAAGAAAATAAGTGTGTGTACAATTATGTGAAACATGTTCTATATGATTATGCTATGTTTCATTGAATACATATAAGACAAGAACACTGCTTAAAAAATAAGAACAATCTTCTATAGAATCTCTGATACTTACTTGGGTACAATTTCAACCCATTTTCTGTCCTTGATATGGTGAATCCAAGTCTTCATGGAAAATCTAGGCCTCACCTAGAGATTCTTTTGACTGTTACCGAATCGGTAACAATTACTCACCACTACCAGAACAATAATCATGAAAGTTTTATAAACTTCAGTAAATGCCATATTAATAAAATCTTGTTACCAAGAGAATGGGGTCTTAACCCAAATGGTGAAAAAGTAATAAGAATTGATGAAGGAAAGTATATCTACTTTAATTACTGGGACTATGTCCAAGCTTTTACTTAAGCTTTTTATTATCAAAATGCTAAGAACAAGCATTCTTGGTTTTTCTCTATTAATCCAGAAATGATTAATAAACCCGTACCAAATTGGTTTTACGAATGGTGGACTAAATTTGGACCGTCTTTGGAAATATTACCCAAAGAATTACTTTATCTATACAATCCCTGGTGTGATAATAGTCCACTTATTGTAAATATTTTATCTGATAATTTAATCACAGGACAATGTCCATTTTGGTTCTTTACCAAATTTCAGATTCCTTGGATATGGAGATGGTCTATCACCATATCTCAAGATAAATTCAACATACCCATTTTAGAAAGAAATTTCTTCTATAAATGGTGGAACAAGATGAGCTCTGAAGAAATCCAGAATAAAATTATTCTGATTCAAGCAGCTATAGCTGAAGATCAAAATAATAAAGTCAAAGAGCAAAGCTCCCAACAAATGTCTATGGGAAATTTAAAGAACTTCTTCCAGAGAAAATATCCCAATGAATCGGAAGAAGTAATTATGGTTAGAGCTTTGGACCATATGAAAAACCAATTCTTCTCCACTTTTCCAACTAAAGCATCAAAAGATGAGAATTCATCTATGAAGACTAGCTCTTCTATGGGATCAATGGATTCCAACAACTTTGATTGTTTAGCAGGAGAAGCCCAAGCAGAGGACCCTACTGCTGAAGATTTTTGGGATGCAATGATTCAATCTATGGCCCAAAAAGCAAAAGACAAAGCAAAGAGATAATAGAATCTCAAGATAGAGAGAAATGGACAAGTGAGAATCTTATCTTGTCTACCATTTCAAAAAACAATAAATAATTCCAAAAGTTAAGAATCTTATCTTATTGGAAAAAACGATGCCAAAGACAAAAGCAAAGATAAGAAAGAATCTTATCTTGGAAGAAGGCCCATGCAAGCATCTTTTCTTGGCCCATGTAAGCATCTTTTCTTGGAATAGTGAAAGAATATTTTCTGCTTTTGTAAGAAAGTTTGTTTTATAGTGAATTATTATTGTAACGATGGGGCCCAATGTGTACCCGGCATTAATAATTCATCTTTGTTTGTTGTAACCGGCTATCATAGGTATCTCTTACCAGCTTAAATAGTAAGCCTTTGTATCCCTATATAAAGGAAATTTCTTTTCTTTTGTAAGCATACCATTTTAATAATATAACAAAGTTTTTATATATGCTCTATCTTCAATCTACCTTATTCCTCTAAATTACTTAAATTTCCGATCCTGCTTCTGCTGTTACACTTCTGGTATCATATATATATATATATATATATATATATATATATATATATATATATATATATATAATGGGGATCAATTTACTTTAAAAATAGTTTTTTTAACTTACTCTAAATCATATCTTTTAAATTGAATCTAATATAATAGTTAATTAAGTAAAAATGTTAATTAACTATTAGATTATATTCAATTTAAAGGCTGCGATTTGGAATAAGATAAAAAAATTACTCAAGTTAATTCCCACTTTTATATATATATATATATATATATATATATATATATATATATATATATATATATATATATATATATATATATATATATATATATATATATCACCACGTGCAGAATCAAAAATACAATTTTGCCATGAGTCACCACGTGCAGAATTTAAAATACAATTTTGTCATGAGTCACTTTATCACATGCAAAATCTAAAATACGATTTTACCATGAGTCACTTTATTCTTTTTTTGGACTCAACGTTTGAGTGCTAGTTTATACATCCGCCTTCGTACAACCGCATAAGAGATTTACACCAGTGTGTTAGAAGTCCACCTCATTGGACTACCAACAATTCTGATCCCAAACGGAACAAAAGTATTTATACGAGTGACCACTTAATACAAATATTTTAAGAGGTTCTCACTTACCTGTCCGAATTCTACCGTATGTTTTCCCATTGGCACAATTAGAAATCAAATCTTCAACTAAATGATTAAGAGATAAAAATATTTACCATTTATGCTATTTATGTACTTTGGTTAAGTGTAATTGAATATTTAAACCACAAACTAATACATTTTATCCTATCAATAACCAATTGGATTTAAAATTTTTGGTATCATTAGTTAAACATAAAAGGTGTAGTACGTTTTTTGTGGCAATTAATTTCCTCCATAATTTCTTTTACCACTCTACTATTAATTTAATTTTTAAAGTATCATTCTCTCTATAATAAAATAAGTTTTTTTATCTACTCAAATAATATTTTTTTTAAGTATGTATAATATGTCAATTTAATATTTGTTAAGATATGTTAAGAGACTCGATTCTTAGATTTTTATTCAAAAAATTTATATATTTATACATCTTAATATGTCAATTTTATATGTCAATTTAATATGTCAATTTAACCCAGCACCAGTGAAGAAAATGAACAAGCCAAATTGGATTAAAAGTTAGTACGGCGAGGAAAGACGAAAGGAGTCATTTTTATACCTTCAACTTCATTGTTGGAGCCCAGTCAAGTTTCTCTCTGATAAGTGTATTGTCTGTTACGATCACGAACACCCTCGGGGCCAGAAATGTGATGTATAGGAGTTTTCTTGTCATCAAAACCAAGGACGATCTCAGCCATCTCATTCATGCTGACCATTTCATCACTTCCAATATTTACAGGCTCACGGAAGTCGGGATTTCGTCAGTCTAAATACAAGAATAGACCAAAATGTCAGGTCTTCCAATATTTATGTAAGTTGGAATATGTGCCACTTGAAAATGATGTGTGGAAAGTTAGGGTGTAGGTTGCAGTGTCATAATTTTGGTGTAGATATAGCATTGCTCCAGATAGATACATAGCTAGCTCTACCCATTTACGTTGCAACAAAATAACGAAACCAGTGGCCCTCACTTCTCTTCTATATATACCTATATCATTTCCCATCAATCCATCCTTTCTCACACCATTCCCTTTCCCTCTCTCTCCATACATTATCACTATCTCTTCTCTTTCATTTACCTCTCCTCAGGTTAGTTCCTCAATTTCAATTTTTTGTCTAATTATTTACTTAATTACTATCAATTATACTTCACTTTAGGGTTTAACCTTTGAATTATTAAGGCTTTGTCTTCATAAATCTCATGTAAAAGTCTTCACCGTCAATCTTCTGTTTTCGATTTGTTTTTTTTTTTTTTGTTTCTCATTTGTTTTACTCTCACCAATTATCATTCCAATTATTTATAATAATTTTATTCTAGTTTAGAATAATTGGATGCTTCTATGACTTCATTTCTTTTAATCATGTGCCTGCATGTGTTGTATTACATTTTTTTCTTTCTTTCAAATAGTCTGGCGGCTGAAATTAGTCGTGCCAGTGTATCTGATGTCTCTGTACTACTATCAATTAAGTTGGTTTAAGGGAGTGTTTTGTATTGCATTCTACTGTATTATATTTGATTGTTTATGAAGCATATCTAATTGTGTTTTTAATTTAATTAGGATTAATACAATTTTTAATTCAGGTAGAATGGGAAGTACTGGAAAAACTAACTACGGAGAATACACCTATGAGAATCTTGAGAGGGAGCCTTACTGGCCATCAGAGAAGCTGAAAATTTCCATCACTGGTGCTGGTGGTTTTATCGCGTCGCATTTAGCGCGGCGTCTTAAGAAAGAGGGGCATTACATTATTGCTTCTGATTGGAAGAAAAATGAGCACATGACTGAGGATATGTTCTGTGATGAGTTCCATCTTGTTGATCTTAGGGTCATGGATAACTGCCTTACGGTTACGAAAGGGGTTGACCATGTTTTCAATCTTGCTGCGGATATGGGCGGGATGGGGTTTATTCAGTCGAATCATTCGGTTATTATGTATAACAATACTATGATTAGCTTTAACATGATTGAGGCTGCTAGGATTAATGGCATTAAGAGGTTAGTATTTTGTACATTGTGTTTTTGGATCTATAACCAATGAAATATTTGTGATGTTGTGTCGGTTATTCATGCCAATTGCGAAAAACTGTTTTTTTTTCAGGTTCTTTTATGCCTCTAGTGCTTGTATCTACCCTGAATTTAAACAGTTGGAAACTAATAATGTGAGCTTGAAGGAGTCGGATGCATGGCCTGCTGAGGTTTGTCGGCGATCCTTTTTGGTTGTTTGATGAATGTGGGTTCTTTAATTTTACATCATGATTGAGACTAATGAGTTCTATTTGATGAGTTTGTTTAGCCACAAGATGCGTATGGGCTAGAGAAGCTTGCAACAGAGGAGATATGCAAGCATTATAACAAAGATTTTGGAATTGAGTGCCGCATTGGAAGGTTCCATAACATATATGGTCCTTTTGGTACATGGAAAGGTATGTCATTAACTGAACTGTAAATTTCGGTTGTTTCCGAATGAGTAAACTGGTAGATGTTTTTAATTTTGGAGTGCTTTCGGAATTAATGAGTTTGGTGCTTTGTCATACAGGTGGAAGGGAGAAGGCTCCTGCTGCTTTTTGTCGGAAAGCAATCACATCTACTGACAAATTTGAGATGTGGGGAGATGGTTTGCAAACACGATCATTCACATTCATTGATGAGTGTGTTGAAGGTGTACTTAGGTACGTCTTGGCTGATATTCATGTGCTATTTGTTGGGTTTCTCTGTTTGAATTAGAATTTTGAGCTTATGAGTTATGATATTTATGATTGATGTAAACATGACTATTAAAGTAAGCTTTTCATGTTCGAGTTATTCAAAGGGGTCATTAATTTCATTAAAATGTTTCTTTGCAAAATTCGGTTAGCTGACTCAATAACATTATTGGAGTAAATGACTATAAGAGGACTCACTGCTTCTTTGTAATTTAGTATTTGCCTTAATTGGTAGGATAGGAAGTTGATTTGGTGTTAATCAAGTAACTAAACTGTTTCAAGTTAATTCATATTCTATGATAGAAGACTTGACATTTTGATCTATTGTTGTGTTTAGACTGACTAAATCCGACTTCCGTGAGCCGGTAAATATTGGAAGTGATGAAATGGTCAGCATGAATGAGATGGCTGAGATCGTTCTTGGTTTTGACGACAAGAAAACTCCTATACATCACATTCCTGGCCCAGAGGGTGTTCGTGGTCGTAACTCAGACAATACACTTATCAAAGAGAAACTTGGCTGGGCTCCAACAATGAAGTTGAAGGTATAAAAATGATTCCTTTCTTCTTTCTTGTGTCTTACTTTCTTTTTATCAAATTTGGCTTGTTCATTTTCTTCGGAAAAGAGTAATGAATTGTTTAGGATTCCGCATATTCTTACAGAAACATCTAAATTCTGGTTTTGTAGGATGGACTGAGGATTACTTACATCTGGATTAAGGAACAGCTTGAGAAGGAATCGGCTAAAGGTATCGACACATCAGGATATGGATCATCAAAAGTGGTGCAAACCCAAGCTCCAGTGCAGTTAGGCTCACTTAGGGCAGCAGATGGCAAAGAAAGTAGTTAATTCATGGCAGTAGCAGTCAAGTTAATGTTTCAGGAAAAGAGTTGGCTTCATATTGCAGATTAATAAAGGCCTGTGGTCATGGTTATTAGCTGTTCGCAGGTTATTTATGCGTAGATCGGAATCTTCGATGCTTGTTGTATTTCATATCGCTATTTTTATAGCACTTGTCGGTGCTTGAAGTGGTTTACTGCACTAGAAGTTGTAAACCATTTCTTTTTAGTCTTAGCCTTTGGTTAATAAGCGGACAATTGTTTTCTGCCTTGTGATTTCTGAAGTTCAATGTAATTCATTTTCATGTTATTTCTGAATGTTTTGGTATATTAGTATATGTAGTGTGGAATTTATGTATCATTTTGGCAAAAAGTTTGTGTTGATCTTCTCACCATCCTCCCGATTCGATCTCCTCACCATCCTCGAACCATGCTCCGGCACTTTCCTCCACTGTGTCACGACCATGCTGTATTACGCCAACCCTGGTTTTTTATGGTTTTGTATTGTTTAAGAATGATTGGTGTCACTTAAATTCCTCTAATGCTGAACCTCATAAGAACTAGTGTTCAAAATCTTGTTAAAAACTGTTTTGGAGATTGTCTTATTCTCAAGCACTTCAAAGTGCTTCTTTTTTCCAGTTTTTCTAAAACTATACTATAAAGTTACAACTTTGGATTTGAAAATAAAAAGACTGATGTTCAATTTCTACACTTGAAGGAATGCAATGCAATGTTGAAGAAAGAATAAGTTATTAATTTAGTTTTTAGGTAACATCTAAAATGAGGGAGCATTTAAGTCCCTCATGGGTGTACCACTACTAAAATACCATTAGATCTATTGAAACAATCTAAAGGTTCAAATTTTTTTAAATCAAAGAAGTAACAACAATGTCTTCCCCTATCCAATCATCACCCCTTAATATTTTTCCTAGTGAAACCTTTATTGATGGCACAAAGAGGAGAAGCATTTCCAAATTCAATAAAACTAGGTGATCTTTTCCATTCCGTTAGCCATTTTTTCTATCCCTATTAAAATTCTTATTAATATTATGTGAGAGGAAAGATGTAAGTTATTACTGATACTTTTTTAGAGAAATATTCATCATAACAATTTACAATGTTCTTCCCCTCTCTCTATCATCTTTCTTCATTGTCTCTCTTTGCTCATTTCTTTCGATGTGTAAATGATTTATTTTTTATATTTAATGAGAAAGAAATTGATCAGAGATCAAAAAATAAAACAAACATGATTAGTTTTTTATATTTAATGAGAAACAAATTGATCAGAGATAAAAAATAAAACAAAGAGAAGAAACTTAGAATTAACTTATAAGGAAATTTTAAATGGGTCTCAAAATTTAAAAAGGAAAAATAAAAATCTAAGAACCACACCATGAAAATGTTTAGAGGACAGTGGTAGGGGGATAACGAGGAGGTTAACAAGAAGAAGAAAAAGGAAAAAGTAACCGTAAAAGAAAAGGAAGAATTCGGTACCAGCAGACATAGGTGTTACCTTTTTTATTTTAACAAATCTGAATCCTTAAATTAATTTAAAAGATCTAATGGTATATTATTAGTAGTACATTGGTGAGGGACTTAATTGCTCCCTCATTCTAGAATTCACCTAGTTTTTAAACTATGGTTTTTTATTAAATTACATCATAAACTATATAAATATAATAAATAAAATATATAAATATATAAATTTTTTGAATAAAAATCTGTGAATCTAGTCTCTAGCATCTTAACAGATATTAAAAACCCGTGATTTGCTGCATTCGCGCAGTAAAGCATCAACAATTCATTACATTAAATTTTCTTCTTCTCAAAGGCGTCCATTTTTATTCCTAGCTTTGTATTAAATAGTTTAACCAATAGATAATTATCACTTGTATAGTTTTTATCGGCTTATAGTTCTCTTGTATATACATAAATATTGTACACACATTTGTAAATTATCCAAGAGTTCAATTCAATATCGATTCAGTTGCTGCTCTATTGGTTGATTGTAACAAACTTTGTTACTTCTTCTTCTACCTTTGACACCTTTCATTGGAGGTATGCTTGTATGCTTCAACCTTAATATGGTATCAAGCTTTACAAGTAGATCTGGTAGCCATTGTTATTCTTCTTTTCCTCTATCTACATCGCAGAGCGTTATCTTCTTGAACTTGATTCTTGACCTCAAGTTCACCTTTTCTTCTTTTGTGCAATTTGCTATTTTTGTATATTTCTTTTTTTTCTGCGATCTATTATCAATGGCGTACCAATAATTCACTCATATTTCAACGAATTCAACTAATCTGTTATATCTTCATCCAAACAAAAATCTTGCATTGGTGCTTGTTTCGTCTCCTCTTGACGACAAGAACTATCATAGTTGGGCTAGGTCAATTCACATTGTATTGATCTCCAAGAACAAGGACAAATTTATTGATGGATCGCTTAGTAAACCACCTATATCAGATCCTCTCTATGCACCATGGATTCGTTGTAACACGATGGTACCCGCTTGGATTCACCGTTCCATCTCTGATTCTATTGCGAAATCGATTCTTTGGATTGATAGTGTCGCAGGTGTTTGGAAAGATTTGCAACTTTAATTCTCTCACAGTGACATCTTCCGCATCTCTGATTTACAAGAAGATATGTACAAGCTTCACCAAGGTAATATTGATGTTTCAAACTACTTTACTCAATTGAAAGTTTTATGGGATGAACTGGATAACTAAAGGCCTATTCTTGCATGTTCATGTGCCATTCCTTGTTCTTGTGGTGCTAATGCTTCTGCTAAACAATACCGTGCACAAGATCAAGTGATTCGCTTCCTTAAAGGTTTGAATGAACCCATTCCAAGTCACATATAATGATGATGAACTCTTTGTCTGACATTGACAAAGCTTTTTTCCTCATTATTCAACAAGAACGTGAACTGAATAGTTCTGCTTCTGTGTTGGTTCAAGCTTATGCTAACCCTGAGGAATTAACTAGAGTTGCTTCTCAAGTTCAAGCCCAATATGGAAACTCTAATGGTAAACTTGGTAACAATGCCTTTAAAGGAAAAACTCAAGGCTCATCTAGAGGCCACAATCGTGTTTGCACACATTGTGGTAGAACTAATCATATAGTGGAAAAATGTTTCCTCAAACATGGTTATCCACCAAGTTTTAAAGGTAAGGGAAAGACTCAAAATTCTCCCCGCAACAATCAATCTAATGCAACAATCAACGTTGTGACAGATGCTTCCCAACATAGTTCACTTGCATCTCCTTATAGTTTCACTCAAGAGCAGTACAACAACATACTTGAATTGCTACAATAATCAAAACATAACTCCCAAGCCAATTCCATATCCTCTTCACCCTTTGTCATGCATTCTCATTCCTCCACCACCAATGGTAAGAATCCTCATCTTTGGATCTTAGACACTGGAGAAACTGACCATATCTCTTATGATATCAATGTTTTTATCAATTGCAAAAACATTATTCATGTCCATGTTAATCTACCTGATGGTTCATACATTGTTGCATCTATGTATGGTAGTGTAGTTATTTCACCTTCCTTGACATTATATCATGTTTTTTACATTCCTAGTTTTCATGTCAACCTCATTTCCATCGGCAAACCTGCTAGTAACAATGATTGTTTTATTTACTTTGGTGCAGATACTTGCCAAATCATGCAGAATCATTCCAAGGAAATGATTGGTACATCTAAGCTCCAAATAGGGTTATATGTTCTTGATGCTACAAGTCAGTCATCTATTTTCAATTTTTTTGTTAATACACCAAGTAATCTTTGACATATAAGGTTAGGCCATGTTTTTGACATAGGCATGAAATCTATTTCACAATTGTTTCCTTTTATACCATGTAAACCTAATAATACTCCTTGTGATTCTTGCCACCTTGGCAAACAAAGAAAGTTAACTTTTCCACATAGTGTATCTAATTCTACTGCTCAATTTGACATTTTACATGCTGATATATGGGGCCCATATTCTACAATTTCCATGTTAGGTCATAAGTATATTTTCTTACTTTGGTAGATGACTATAGTAGATATACTTGGGTAATTTTTCTTAAAACCAAAGATTAAACTAAAACCAATCTTATTCAGTTTGTAGCATACTTAGAAAATCAATTCAACACTTCTCTTAAATGCCTTATGATTAATAATGACATTGAATTCCTAACTTTATCCAATTTTCTCTTATCCAAAAGTATAATTCACCAAACCTCTTGTGTTGAAACTCCCTAACAAAATGGGTGGTTGAAAGAAAACATAAACATATTTTGAATGTGGCTAGATCTTTGTATTTTTATTCTAATATTCCTTTAACCATGTGGAATTTCTCAGTGCTTCATGCTATTCATATCATAGATAAATTACCATCTCAATTGTTAAAATCCAAATTTCCATAAGAACAGTTGTATTCCCATTCACCATCCCTAATCCATTTGAAAGTCTTTGGATGTCTATGTTATGCTACAACCTTACAGACTCACAAACCAAGTTTGACTCTAGAGCTAGAAAATCCATTTTTCTTGGTTTCAAGGATGGTACTAAGGGCTACATCCTATATGACTTACAAGATCATATTGTATTTGTATAAAGAAATGTTATTTTTTATAAAGATTATTTTCCCTTCAAATCTCAACCAAAATCTACTCATATTACTACTAGTGTCACTCCTGTCAATTCTCCTCCTTTTTGAGGATTTTCCTGCACCACAATCTTCCATTAGTACAACTGATATTTCCCTTTCTCTTTAGTCTAGTCCACCTGGTACACCTTCCAGCTCACCTTCCATAGGCCTTAGCTCTACTCCTATTGTAACGCCCCGATAATTTTATTAATTATTTAATTAAATTATTGCAAAATTTAATTATTGTAGGTGTCGAAGTTGGGAATTTTTGGCTTATTACTAAGAAGTATTATTTAAATTGATGGATTGATGAAGTTGTAGAAAATAATATTATAAATGATATTATTTAATTATATGAGAGTAATTAAGTGGACTTAGTTGGTCGTGTCAGAAAAAGTAAAAGTATGCAAATATTATGCCCAATAAGAATATTATTATTATTATTATTATTATTATTATTATTATTATTATTATTATTATTTAGATTAAGTTGAATAAAAAGAAATATTAGGTTTTGGTGGTCAGTAAACAAAGGAAAAGTTTTGAAGGAAGAAAAATAAGGATTGGGAGGAGAAAAAGAGATCGTGGAAAACTTGTTGCGAAGAAAAAGGGCAAAGAGGCAAAGAACAAAGATTCAACCGGTGGAATAGAGCGATCTTCAATCCAAGGTAAGGATGAGGTTCTTGCTCTATAACCGGGTATATGATGAATAGTATGTGGGATTGGGTTGTTGAAATTATTGCCGTATGTGTTTGTGTTGTTGTTGTGATGCGGTAAAATTGATATGGAAAATTGATCCTGTTAATGTTAATTTAATTTGTAAATTTGGTGAGTAATAGGCTATTAAATTAGTAGTATATTTGAGATAATTAAAGGTATTTGACCCTTTTGAAATGGTTTTATTATTACTTGAGTCAGACCATTAACCAATTAAGTTCATAAGAATTGTCAGTAGAGTAAATTAATAGTTGAATATATGTTTGATGAATTAATTATATTATGTTGAAAAGTTGTTATTATAATTTGTTGATGAGTGTTATTATAATATTTTGAAAAGTTGTTATTAATAACTGTTGATGAGTTGCAACTATATTATGTTGAAAAATTGTTATTATAATTTGTTGATGAGTATTATTATAATATGTTGAAAAATTGTTATTATAAATTGTTGATGAGTTGCTGCTATATTATGTTGAAAAGTTGTTATTATAATTTGTTGATGAGTGTTATTATAATATTTTGAAAAGTTGTTATAAATAATTATTGATGAGTTACAACTATATTATGTTGAAAAGTTGTTATTATAATTTGTTGATGAGTATTATTATAATATGTTGAAAAATTGTTATTATATATTGTTGATGAGTTGCTGCTATATTATATTGAAAAGTTGTTATTATAATTTGTTAATGAGTGTTATTATAATATGTTGAAAAGTTGTTATTATAATTTGTTGATGAGTTGCTGCTATATTATGTTGAAAAGTTGTTATTATAATTGTTGATGAGTTGATGTTATAATATGTTGAAAAGTTGTTATTATAATTTGTTGTTAAATTGCCGTTATAATATGTTGAAAAGTTGTTATTATAATTTGTTGATGAGTAAGCTGTTAAATATATTTCGGTAAATAATTAGGTTGTTTGTTGTTGATTAATATTGTTGTAATACGTGGTTGTTGATGTATGTTGTTGTTGACATGTTGATATAAGTTGTAGGCCTTTGGTCAATGTTGAAATCTGATGAGTGTTTTTATTTATTGGCACAGCGTTGAAGAAGTTGTTGAGTTGTTACTACATTGTTGATATTGATGTTGAAATTGTTGTGGATTTGAGTTGATGTGTATTTAAGTTTTGTAGATGATTTCCATTGTTGATGCATTCATAGCATGTCATTATTATGTTGGCCTGAAATTATGGCACCCATGTTGAGCTGAAATTATGGCACCCACGTTGGCCTGGATTGGCAAATTAGCGACGAAGGCTTATGCCTTGATGCCTCTATTAATTGACAAGATTTTTACGTTGGGAGTTCTGCTCCAATGGTACCGCATGCATAAGCATTGCATAGAGTCACACGGTTGAATTGTGTTATTTTAATGAGTTGTTGTTATATTTGGTTGATATTTTTGAGTTGAAAAGTGTTGCCCTAAAATGTTGTTAGGCGTGGTTTTATGCCTTGATGAGTTTCCTTTCCTTGTGTTGTATTTGAATTGATGTGTATATATTTTGGTGAGTTGTTATTATAACATGTTGATGATTATGTGGTTAAATGTGTTGCTCTGAAATGTTTTTGAGGCATGAATTTATATAATTTGATCTAATATATTATTTATCATCAACCTGTTTATATGGTTTGAGAATCTCACCCCTTCTGTTGTAATGTTGCCCTCTGTTGGTAACGCGCAAGTGAATCAAGATTAAAGTCTTAGTTGCTGTTAGTCCAAGTTGGTTCAGTCACTCTGATACGTAGCACTCGGGGGATACTTAGTTGTTTATGTTGCCCGTTCCTTGTTGACTTGTTTATGATAATTAAATATTGAAATTAATAAGTACAATGTTGTTTAAGTTGTTATTAAACGAAGATCAATATGTTGTATATGGTGAATATCTTGAGTTCCGCTGCTTAATTAATAAAAGTTGTTATGTGATCCTGCAAAATAAAGTGTTATGTATCTGATTGTTGTCGTGTTATGTTGAAATGTGACATCTCATGTTTGTTGGAAAAATTTTGAAAATCTGATTTTATTATAAATGACGGGTAGAAAATGGGGTGTTACACCTATCACATCATCTCCTATCTCGCCTACCTCTTCTACTCTCCCAATTAGCTAAGTGGTCATGATCATACCATATCCCTTTTATCCATTGGTTCTCCCAATGTTGCCAACTGCTTTTTAGATTTCCACTCCTTCTTTGCTTGAACCTTCTTTCCTTTCATTTTGATCCTTGGTTGATTGTAGGATTGAGGATGTCCATACACTTTATAACACTAAGGCATGATATGACCATATCTTCCACAATGATGACATTTCCAAGAAGAGTTCTTGTGACCTCTCTGTTGATGGTACATATGTCGAGCAAGTTGCTGGAACATGTGGTCCACCATCAGAAATTCAGTCTTCTTCTCAGGTCGAACAAACTTCTTAGAAGGAATTTTGATTTTTGTTTTGTTTATGGAACTGTATTCAAACCCTACACCCTTCATATTCCCTAGCATATCATCCAACATATTTGAACCATTAATCGACATACATCTAGACTTTGTCATATTATCAAGTTTAAACTTAAACAAATTTACTTCCTCTTCCAGCTCAGTGATGGTTGAAAGAAGTTTCTATTTTTCTTGGAGGAGAGAACTTATAGTTTTTTCTGTTTCTCTCCAGTCATTCAAGCTTCCTCCCACTTGCTGTGTAAGAGCCTGGATGTTACAACTAGCTCATTTTCAATCATGTCTTCATCACTAGAGTCTTCTTCAGACTCATATTTCCCAATGAAATCCATTACTTTGTTAGTTGTTTCCTTTTCACTCTCATCATCAGTATCAGACCAAGTGATTGACAATCCATTTGGTGTTTCTTTATAAAAGTAGGACATTCAGCTTTGAGGTGACCAAACC
Organism: Vicia villosa; assembly: GCF_029867415.1. Lineage (NCBI taxonomy): Eukaryota > Viridiplantae > Streptophyta > Magnoliopsida > Fabales > Fabaceae > Vicia > Vicia villosa. Next base: position 127,001,320 of record NC_081180.1, on the reverse strand, counting down.
CTTCGCATTCATGACATTAAACTCTTTTTCCTTTGTTAGATTTGTATTTATTTTTTCTCTTGCTCTGGGAGCTGATGTTTGACCCCTTGTCTTGGACATTTATCCTTCATTGTACGTCCATCCTTCTTAAGGAATTGTTAAATATTCTCCCAATATGAGTTATAGCAACGGGAAGGCTTTCAGTATCCTTCTCACTTTGATCTTCATTCTCTTTAGTGTTGGATGCAAAATCTATACTCTTGTTCTTCTTTTCAAATCTCTCACTTATAGCCATCTTAAAGGTTTATAAAATAAGTTCACCCGCTTTGATATTTCTTATTCCTTGTGATTCTTCAATTGCCTTACCTTCATGTCAACTTTCTTAGGCAATGATCTAAGAATTTTTGTGACTAGCCTTTCTTCAGACATCTTCTCTCCTAGGACAAAAGAAGTGTTGGGAATGTCATGTAGTCTGATGTTGAAGTCAGAGATGGATTCATCTTCATTCATTCTGAGATTCTCAAAATTTGTTGTGAGGAGCTGCAACCTTGACATACGAACTTTGGATGTGCCTTCATTTATAGTCTTGAGAATCTCCGAAGCCTCTTTAGCTTCAGCAGACGTGTTGATTAATTTGAACATGTTCTTGTCAACACCATTGAATATACATTCAAAGCTTTGTCGTTTCCAAGAGCTTCATCATCTTCATCTCTATACCAATCACCTTCAGGATTTAAGCTTGTCCTACGCTCTTGAGAAGTAATCACATGATGTTTCCAAACTTTAATCACAATATTCCATGTTTTGTTGTCTATGGATTTAAGAAAGACAAACATCTCAACTTTCCAATAATCATAGTTGGTGCCATCCAACGCATGTGGTCTATTGAATAACCTTCCATCTTTAGTGTTGTCCATTTGAACAAAAAATATCTTCCTTGGAGCTCACCCAAATAGAACAAGGTGCATGCTCTGATTCCAATTAAAATTATTTTATAAGGGGTTAGATGTTGGACCAGATGAATGGGACAACTTGTCTAACTTTTTAAACCAATTTTAACATAATATGACAACAACAATAATTCAAGGTAAAAATAGTGAAGAACACGAGTAAATTAGTAACCTAGTTTGGTACAAACTCACCTATGTTTTAGGGGCTTCCAACCCAAGAAAGGAAATCCACTCTTAATAGAATTAATACAAAGTTCCTTAGATGAACAATTCCCTTGTTCAATGCCCTCTTCTTAATTCTACCCCTAGTATATTTCTATTTAGGACTCCCCCTAAATATGAGAACCCCTTTCACTTTTTTATCAATCACTAACCCTAGTGATCACTACAGTAATCAAAGTATTGAGTGTTAAATTAAAACTTAACTAACAGACCAACAATTATGCCTTATGATATGAGTGTAGGTGCTAGTGGGGTGGACAAAAAACACAAACAAAGGACTCAAATAAAATCCTAACACAAAAGATCTTAAATCCTTGTGCACACTCTCTTAAGAGAGGTTTGAGTCTCCTTAAATAGAAATACAATTATGGGCTTTTCTCCTTTGGATATCAGCTGTGATCTCATCTAGATTTGTAGAAGATTAAGTTGGATTCTATTTTTGATTTGTTCCACAAACGCCTCTAACAAAAGATATGATTTGTTTTTAATTTAAATTCAAATTTAGATCTCCAATATTTGATTTGATCTTCAACCTAACTATCAAACTAATCTCATAAATTCATTGCTAAAAGATAGCAACAAACCTGATTGAAACACAATCATAAATTTTTCTCCAAAGTGCAACAACATTGGTCTACTAATAAGGGCCATATGTTGCATACATGCTAGAACATCGTGTCCCACATGTGCCTCTTCTTCAAAAAAACATATTGTATACTCCATGTTGTTTTGAATAATGCAACCAGTCACATAGAACAACATACTTAAGAATTGATTTAAGCTGGTTATTTTTATGTGTAGCCAAAACATGATTAGGTGCAAAATAATATAGGTGGAATTTGTGGTGCTAAAGGCTTCATTACACTTTGATTATTGCTCTATAAGAAGGTTAGATGATTACGCCCACATATGTTGTATGTGTTGATGAATGGATTGTTGTGATTTTGGTTACCCACATACTTACAAATAATGGGTTTGTTAAACATTCTTTAACTAAATGGGCCACTTCACAATAAACACATTTAACTTCAGTAACATCAATCACAACCTTGACAGACTAAGCAGCTAGCACGTCAGAAGGCATCAACATATTTTTTTTATCATTTGGTAAATTTGGGCCACTTAAATAGTAAAAGTTGTGGCCTTAATGATTCATGAACACCGGCTAGCATTCTTAGGACTACATCACTGGTAGATCATGTAATTGGTTATTGATAAATGTTTTTCATAAAACTTTCAACCAAATTATACCCTTCTTAATAAAACTTGGACAATAATGCACCACCAGAAGATGCATCTAACATATTCCTTGATGATGGAATCAAACCATTGTAAAATCTTTGAATTTGAATACAAATGGGAATCCTATGGTGGGGACATTATCTCAATAATTTTTTAAATATTTCTCAAGCATCAAACAAAAATTTATCCCCTTTTGTCTAAATAATATGATTTCATCTGTCATCTTGACATTCTTGATAGGCGGAAAATATTTAGCTTAGAAATTTTGTTCCAAGGGATTGGGCCAACCTTTAGCTCTAACCATTAGAGAGTTAGGAAACAACCTCAACCTAAAAGCATCATTATGAGTTTAGAGATTTTGAAATTCCTAGCAACCTCCAAAAGTTGCCTCAAGTGTAGATGTGGATCATTAGTGGCAGTACCTGAGTATTGGCTAATGGCTTGAAGCATTTGGAACATCATTGGCTTGAACTCAAAGTAGGCCACAATAATCTTTGGCCTTATAATTCTAGTTTCCATGGCATTTGGATAAAAAACATCATAGTCTCTAATGTTTTTTTCCTTATCATTGGCTTCTTCTTGTCCTTATTGAGTCTCTTTAAGGTTTTCTTCAAGATTCTTAAACAAAAGAGCAGGTATAAGGGTTCCTAATTGTTGAGTTGAAAATTGATATCCCTTCTAATTATGAATGATCTCTTTGGTTCATGGTCTCTGTAAACTGGAGTTAACAAACTGCACATGCAACAGTCACGCGCTTGTCATGACACCGGAAGACAGAAAACTTCAAAAGCTCAAATGCACTTGTCAAAAATTTTAATAAAACTCAAAGTGTTAATGACATAATCCCCAACAATGATACCACAAACTTGTTGGTGCTTTGTATGTGCAAGTATACACAGTCAAAGTGGTAGGAAATGGTAAAAGTTAAGAGTATAAATCCCACAAAGATTGCATTAACTTAAATTGATCTTCAAGTGATAAGTTGTGAATAGTAATGAGCAAAAATTAATAAAATTTGTTGTTGTAACAGGTTCAGAGTGAATAATAGTAACTAAAAATAAGGAAGTTTAACAAAGATGAGAAACATGTTGGGCAAAAGTCCATTTAATGATTTTCACCTGGTGTGATAGTGTTATAAGACTTGTTGTGATAGATGGGACCAGAAAGTTACCTAGCGGTTTAGGCCTACAATAATAGAATAAGCGCAACAAATATATATATATATATATATATATATATATATATATATATATATATATATATATATATATATATATAATACATTCATAAGTCTCACAATAGCATGTGTGCACGTCTTTGCTGAGTTTTGCTTTTTCCTATGATTTTAGTTCTTTATCCCTAAAGTAACTACATGGCAAATATTCCTATTTACTTTTTTTATCCATATTTGTCACGATTTCCATTTATCAAATGATAACTCAACATTATTAAAATCTTATCTATTTCTAAGATGATCAATAAAAGAAAAAAAATAAGTAGCGTTAAAATATATTCAAAATATATTACTAAAATCAAATCACATCATACAAAAAGATTATTTTCATTAAAATTTTCATTACTCAACATAAAGAGTTTAACTCGTCGTTAGCAGAAGAAATACAACAAGACAAGATCTCAAGCTTAATATTTTTGAAGTATAAGAAAAACAAAAGATAAACCTAAGAGTGACACTACTACTACTTGCGATATTGAACCAAGAAAAGGCGAGTTGACTCAAGCCTTATTGAGCAGTATTCTTCAGGAATGGTGGGGAGAGAGGCATGTTAGAATCTGGTTCAACCTTCCTTACTTCTTGGTGGAATATTTTTCTCTAATTGTTTTTAACTTCTGAACCTCTTTTATAAATTCCCCACATAGATCTTATTATAGCCTCCTTCATTCGTAGGGATGTCTTTATACTTTGGACCTGGAGCCTTTTGATTATCCATTGATTTGACCAAATGAATAAAGCATATTCCCTTTTTTATATGTTAGTGCATGTATTGGGAGTAGTACATAACGTCTGCAAAAGACAACACGTCTCATAACATACCTGCTATGCATTGTGGTTAGTGCAACGCTCCAAAATAGTGTTTTTAGACTTTGCCCTCTAGCGCCAATCCTTATTCATGTAAATACCGAGTTCAACCCTAATTTCTTTCGTCAAAATTGTTCTACGCGAGTCCTAATTTCGATATAGAAAACCTTACTAGCATCTTCTGGCTCAAGGCTTTCTAAATAGTGTTCATAAATTTTTGATGTTGCATAACTTCACACACGCACATGCACACGCACATACCTCTACTAATTAACTCAAGAATGGGAGGCTGAAACACAAATAATAAATTATTACCACTACGCCAAAAAAGACCTAAGAAAGCGCTTTTTTGGCCTATAACAGCGCTTAAAAGCGCTGCCTAAGGTGGCGTTGCTGTAGGTATAGACAACACTTTTATTTACGCAAAAGCGCTGCTAACGGCCTACTTCAGAAAGCGCTTTTCTTTGAAAAGCGCTTTCTAAAGTAGGGTTTTAGCAGCGCTTTTTCCCGAGAAAACGCTTTCTAAAGTAGGCCTTTAGCAGCGCTTTGTCTAGCCTTTTATGCCTTCTGTTGGCATCTTTAGGCAGCGCTTTTTAAGGAAAAAGCACTTTCTATTGACTCACTTTAGACCGCGCTTTTAAAAGCTCTGTATAATATATTTTTAAGGCATCTTTATGCAGCGCTTTTCTTAAAAAGCGCTTTCTTTTCTTCACATAAAAAATGACATTTTAATCGTTTTTTGTGTAAAAGCGCTTCCTATTCTTTCTTTTTTAGAAAGCATATTTTGGGAATAATCCCATAAACCTGTAATTCAAGCCTTACATTTCAACGGACCTTTATTTCAACAAAGAAGCCGTTATATACAAAAAAAGGCATTATATACCATTATAATACTCCTTCCGTCCCAAAGTAAATGTCATAGTTGACACTTTCACACAGATTAAGAAAAAGTAATAAATAAAAGAGTGAGAATGATAATTTTACAGAATTATTCTTATTTGTTATTGGTGTATTTTTATCATCATTAATGTAATGTGAGAGAAATAGTAAATGAAGAGTATTAATTAGAGGGTACAATTGTAAGATCAAAACTAAAATTGTATTGGAAACTAAAAATGACACTTATTTTGGGACAAATAATTTTTACAAATGTGACATTTATTTTGGGACAGAGGGAGTACCATTATATACCATTATAATCCAAAATATATACACCATTATAATTCAATTCACATAAGTTTGCAACAGAGCCAAAATGAGCCCTAACAATAACAAAATCATCCCTAACAATAACAAAATCAGCCCTAACAAAATCAGCGCTAACATTAATAACTAAATCAGCCTTATTAACAAAATTAGCCCGAAATCTCCAAAATCTGACGAGCGGTGCTGGTCCTACAAGGTATGAACAGAACGACACGGTCAATTAAATTAACTTGGCTCTAACACAATTAAACCTAATTTTTTATAACACTTTTCAACTTCCAATACCTAATATGATTCTTATTTCAATAAAGTATTCACACAATTCCTCCTTGATTTCTTCCAATTGATTTTTCGTGTAATGAGCACACTTGTATTTATCAAAGTACTACATAACAAAACATAATATGCATGATTTAGTTTAAAGTAATAAATTATATGACATATCTGATAAATATTAAAATAAATCCTAAGTTATAAATCCATACCGTGATTGGAATCTCTATTCGATTCAAATGAAGGATTTCTTTCATAAACCTCAAAACAAAGTATCCGCAATCTATATTGTTACACTGTTGAGCACACTACATAGAAAAATAAATAATAATGTATATTTTTCTTGTTTTATCAAGTAGCATCACTATTATAAGCAAAATTGTGAAAATTAATGTACCTCCACTTTGATCCATGTAATGTTGCTTGATCTAGACCGTGATACTCGAGCTTCTCTTTGAGAGCGGAATACTTGTATTGATCTAAAAAAATAAAAACATATATTTAGAACAATCTCAAAGGAATAATTAAATATACAAATACACACGAATATTTAAAACAATCTCACTTACGTATCAACCATTAACTTCATATCTGGATTCAGATAATACACCACTTCTTTGAAAGGATCAATAGCAACCAACAACCAGTGACGTCTATAAATTAAAACAAAAGTTTAAATGGAAATTTTCAACACAAAAGATACACAGATTAGAATGAACTTAGAATGAAGTACTAACCCCACATGAATAGTATTATACGGTAAAAGATACAAGCATTCTGTACTGCTGGCCATGAATCTCTCAACTAAGTGATATCTTACTGAATCTGGATCCTGAAAAATTGTCGCTCCGTTGACACGGGAGGCCAACACGAAATGGAATCTATTTGACAATCGATTACCGCACATCAATTTTTCATACAAGAACCTTAAATAAAAACATAATAAACATTAGACATTTTTCATTGAAATGTGTAAATAAATTGTTTGACTAATTAACTAATAGATTGACCGCATTACCGGATGTATGAGTGTACAACACCGATGCCTAATTCTGTATGCTGAAAGATCTGTTCCATTTCCTCTTTTGCAATTGTTTCGAAGCAAGAAAAACCAAAGATACCCTCCTCCATATCCATTTGACGAATAGCACCATTCATCAAATCTGAAGTTCCCACAAGTGTTTCAAGACACATCCGGAATCGAGGTACAAAAGGTTTTCTTGGAAGAAGGCGCTTTTTTTGGCTGGGTACGCTACTAATTTTCTGGGTCAGTTGTTGTGACTCTTGAGCAGGTACCTAAAAATCATATAACTTAGGTAAATTATAAAATCATGCAGTTTTTGAATTCGGATCATATAATTAACACTTTAAATGTACCTCTTTTTGTGATGCAACAGACTCGTTGTGCCGCAAAATCCCTTTATCCTTAGATGCAAGTTTTGTAGGAGTCTAAAATTAACATGTAATAAAAATGTACGTAATGGTTCAAAATTGAAATTTGAATACTAAAATATTCATAATGGTTTTCAACATACCTCATCATCTATGAAAATGAGGTCCGACGACCATGCAACAAATGATCTTATTGCATCTCGCAGCAATGTTGTCTCTGAAACAATGTCAGGTATCGGTAGCAACACATCCACATATAATGCAACATCAACCGATACTTTTAGGTGTCCATTAGGGAGCGGTCTATGGTGAAGTAAATCTCCCAAAGTGTTATGCACTTTTCCCTTGCCAACTAGGCGATAAGTCGGTAACGATAAGTATAGCTGACAAAATGAAATGCCCTAAACCAATAATAAATATGTTACTGTTAATGTGTATATATGTCTATTAAAATAAATGTGCTAATTTAATTTCATAATAATATATATAATTACCTCGGGAAATTTATTTTGACAATTGATACTAGCTTTGTCACTAGTTTCTTTCACCTCTGAACTGCACTTTTCCGCCATATATCTCTCTTTATCCTTTTGCAATTCATGGATTTGCGCCTTTAATTCCTCCAACGTTTGCATCACTTCTTGATTGCTAGGATTTCTTTTCCTTGGATGCTTATACAAAAAAGTTGGAGTCACACCATGTCCTTTACCCCTCACCCGACCGGAATACTCAGCAACTTTTAGTGCTCGACTAAGTACGTTCCTATTATCCTAGTCCTCACCTGTGGTTACCGATTGAGATAGAGTCTCTTGAAATTCATTTACATATATAAAATTATTAGCGGAGATAAAAAATTAATTATATATTAATAAACTTTTGATTTAATTAAAGACACAATGTTATACTTACACATTCATCATAAATATGTTGAACACCTTATCTAACGACTCCATCCTTGCCCACACGAGCTTCCTTCCATAAAACATGTGTTGGAAGTGATGTTTCATCACTTTTCATCTCGTCTAACTGTGCATTGACACAAATAATAAGATCATCAATTATAACACATTGAGACAATTAATAAGATCGTAGCATTTATATATACTTACAATTTTTTGCTGTAAGCGTGCATATCCCAAACGCCCTTTTCTGTATGGATACGTGGGTTTTGATGCTCTCTGGTGATTTATGTCACTCTCTTTCTTGAATTTCTCATCATCTACTCGTTTGGCTACAAAATCATCCTATTCTTCAAGTCCAATGAAGTTGCTATACTTCATTGGACGATCCGCTTTAACAAAATTTCCTTGCTTATCTTTAAGATACTTGTTTGTTAAAAAAACTCTCCACCCTCTGTGTCTTTTTCCGGCCAATTGAAGACAATACTTTTTTTGGTTATCTTCAATGTTAAAAGACTTCTACGAAAAAACATACGCATGGAGTGTGTTAGTATAAGTAATTTAAACACATTATTGTCAACAAAAAGAAAATAACAACAATTATATATGGTACCTTTATGTTAGTCCAAATTCTATCTTTACCAGAATCCAACTCTTCTTTAGTTCATCTATCAGCGGTGATTGGAATATGCATACGAGCAAGTGTACCAATGTAGCTTGTCAACTTTGCACCATTAGACTCAATTAGTTAGTAATCATCATTCCAATTTACATCATATTTTACTCCTCTATCTCTATCAGGAATTATTTTTCTCATAATAGTGATGCCTCGTGTAATTTCTCCCTCTGAAGTCTTATCTGGAGCATTTGTATCTTGTGAGTTTTCTTGATTATTAGCCATTTGACCTGTAATAAAGAAAAAAATAAAAATGAAATGACAAATATAAAAATCCATAATCCATATATTGAATATATATAAAATGACATATATTTAAATTTTATTGAATGATATAGGCTATAATTATACTATTACCTTTTTCACTAACATCTCTTTCTTTTCTTGGTAGGAATATGTTCTACCCGTCTCTTAACAACACGGACGGTTGGAATGATCCAAATACCCTCATTATGATCATTTCTAATATATGATTTATTCGGTATAATATTCTCATCTTGATCATTTCTAGTAAACGATTCAATCTCAACATCAATATCACCTTGATCTCCAATGTTTTCATCAACTACTTTGTTAGGTAAAAGCACTATAGACAATTTCGTACTTGTCAGATCAGTGACATAGAACACTTGTTTAGCTTGAGAGGCTAGAATAAAAGGCTCATCTTTGTACCCCACCCTATTAAGATCCACTTTCAAAAATCTTGACTTATCCATTCGTATGCCATTATTATTTTCAACCCACTTGCAACCAAATATAGGAATCTGAAACTTCTCATAATCAAACACCCAAATGCGCTTGATAACCCAAAATATGACAGATTTGAAAATTTAGGGTTTAAGTCCTTCACACTTGATATGTGCATTGCTTCAGCTACCAAGGTGACACCACTATTTTGCATAGTACTTTTATCTTCTTGTTCTTTGGTATAAAATGTGTATCCATTAATTGCATATGCGCTATAAGAAAACACAACCAAACTTGGACCATATGCTAAACATCTCAACCTTTCGGTTATTGAAGCGGGATCTGAACAATACTTTGAATAAATATGTTCCTTAAACCATGGTATGAAACTTCAATTGTGCTATCGTACTATCCAATTCTCATTTCTATTCGAATTTAAACATCGGAGAACACCCTTGTGCATTTCAAGATACGGCTCAACCTCATTGTGCAAAACATACAAATACACTTGATCCCGTTCGACCCTTGATACTGTCACAACTTTATTTCCAATTGACCTTTTACCTTCTTTTTTTTAACAATATGAGATTTGAGTTGTCCAATTGATTGAACATTTGACAGATATTCAGTATAAAACTCAATTGCTTCTTCAACAATGTATCGTTCGGCAATACAACCCTCTGGTCGACTTTGGTTTTTCACATACCCTTTTAATATTTTCATATAATGTTCAGCAGGGTACATCCATATCATATAAGCTGGTCCACACAATTGTGTCTCTTTCACAAGATGAACAACTAGATGAACCATTATGTCAAAAAACGAGGGAGGAAAATACATTTCAAGATCACACAAAGTAATAACTATTTATTTTTGCAATGTTGGTAAGATCGCAGGATCGATCACCTTACTGCAAATTGACTTGAAGAAAAAATACAATTTAGTTATTGCGCTTCTTACTTTTTATGGCAGAATAGAATGTATACCTATTGGTAGAAAATGTTCCATTATAACATGGCAATCATGCGTCTTTAAACTCTTTAACTTGAGGTCTTTCATAGACATAAGTCTTCTAATATCCAATGAGTAGCCTTCTGGAACTTTAACTTCACTCAGAAACTTACACAATATTTTTTCTCCTTTCTAGATAGAGTATAAACAGCAGGTGGTAGATATGTTCGTCTTCCTTTCTTCACGGGTCCCAATTCAGTTCTCATTCCCATGTTTACCATGTTCTCCCTTACTCTAAGGTCATCCTTAGACTTTCCTTGTATATTGAGTAAAGTACCAATAACACTGTCAAATACATATTTTTCAATATGCATATCATCGAGAAAATGTCTTACATACAACGACTTCCAATATGGAAGTTCAAAAAAATTTAACTCTTCTTCCACCCACTCTTGACAAGTGTATGTGTAAAAGGCTTGCCAAACTGAGTACTCACATTTTTCACCTTTTCAAAAATTTGATCACCTGTCAATATAGGTGGAGCTCTACGTTGTTCTGCCTCTCCATTGAATGCTTTTCTCCACCCACGGTCGTGATGATTAGAATTTAAGAATCTACGATGACCGAGAAAGACATTCTTCTGACAAAGGTCCAACCGCGTCGTATCGGTTCCATCTTCACAAACTAGACACACTTTTTGACCTTTAATGTTGTACCCTGATAGATTTCCGTATGCTGGAAAATTGTTAATTGTTCCAAACAACATTGCCCTCAAGTTGAAACTTTCTTTCCTATACCCATCATAAACCTCCACACCGTTCTCCCACAAAAACTTTAAATCTTCGATTGAGGGTGTTTAGTATACATCTATGTCATTCTCTGGTTGTTTAGGCCCAGAAATTAACATAGATAACATCATGTACTTACGCTTCATACATAGCCACAGAGGTAGGTTATAAATCATAAGAATCACAGGCCATGTGCTATGCGAGATACTTTGAATACCGTGTGGGTCCATTCCATTAGTAGACAATGCCAAGCGAAGGTTTCTTGCTTCTTTTCCAAATTCAGGATACTCATTATCAATTTTCATCCACTGTGGTGAATCTTCCGGATGACGAAGCTTTCCATCAATAATTCTTTCATCTGCATGCCAAGTCACGTGTCTTGAATCGGTTTCACTATGATACATGCGTCTAAATCTCGTAATTATAGGAAAATACCATAAGACTTTTGCTGGAGACAACTTTTTCTTATATCGAGAGACACCACATTTAGGACACTCATTTAACGATGCATACTCGTTTCAAAACAAAACGCAATCGTTTGGACATGCATGTATCTTATCATAAGGGCACAACATCTTTTTATCCATGGTTTTACTACTAAGCTAAACAAAAACACTAATTAGTCACACAACTATAGCAAAAGAACAACTAATTACCTGTAGAGAAAGTCATCAACTTCTGGAAACCGGGGATGCAACAGCGGCGATGAAACCGGGCAGCAACTATACATAAACAATTATGTTCATTAAATTCATTTCAAATATGTTCACAACAAAAATCAACATTGTATTCATCATTCCAAACATGTTCAAAGTCAAGTAAACATAACGGCAAACATGATTATCAATTCACAAACGAAACCGGGAATTCAAAATTCATGCCATTATTTAATTCAACTTTGAAACATGTTAAACCAAGTTCACAACAAGCCTTAATCACACAAACCAAAACCCGGGAAGCCACTACAACAATCCTTAATATATGATTCATCCGCTATAATATTCTCATCTTGATCATTTCGTATATACGACTTATTCCCTCGAATATTGTTATTCCCTTAAATTAAAGATGTCATATAATTGAGGAGATAATTGCCTATATATCATTGCTTTTGTTAAAAATCAAATGCTTATAAAAAAACTTTGTTAATCAAGTCCTACTTTACTCTATATCTTGTGTTTTCTCACCATGCCTTCATATGCGTCGAAGTTTTCTTTACCATAAATGCTCTAACAAAGCTTCAAACATAAACCATATAGTTCAGAGTTTAACTTCTATAAGCAATAAATATAGAATGATAGGTATGATGGTCCAAATAAATAAATAAATAAGTTTAGTTATAGATGGTGTCACTTATGTTGGTCTTTAATATTTTGGTAGTTTCTATTAGTTTACTAGCTACTTACTTAGCTAAACCTCAAACACACATATAACATTGTATCATGTAATTTAAATAAAAATTTGAACATGAGACTTTTCATTATTAAAACATTTTAGTCATTTGGAGAAAGTTCAAACAAACATTCTGGCCATCTTTCCAAGAGCAAATTGAAAACTAAAATATAGCAAGTTATGAATATTCAAAAGCAGTGCATAGTGAAACAGAAAACCATAAAAAAACTGAAAAATAAACAAAATAATGGCAACCAACAATGAATATGTTTTTTACCTTGCTTTCCAATAGATTTATTGAAGCATGCTAAGTCTTGCAAACGATATTCTTCCTTTCACCAATCTGCAAAAAGAACAAAATAATGTTCAAACAAATTGAAATTCTACAGCAGAGAACTAAGATTCAATCTTTGTTTTTTCAATATTTCAGATACTCTAAAATAATAACCGATCACATAGACTAACATAAATAGATGTGAGGATCCAATAATTAAACCTATAATAAAAAAGAAGCTTCATGGTTCAACACAACAAAGTGACAGTGAAGTTTATTGGACTTACCAGAGGAAGGTCGGAGGAAGAGAAACAGACGGAGATAACAACAGTCAGAGGAAGAGAACCAGACGGAGATACCGGTGATTAGAGGAAGAGAATTGAATAGAGGAAGAGATAGCGGTGGTTGGAGTAAGAGAATCGAACAGAGGAAGAGATACCGAAGGTCTCGAGATAGCGGTGGTCAGAAGTTCGTGGCTGGAAAACGTGGTCAGAGAAGAAAATTGTGGAAGATGAAGGTCAAGACAGAGAGAATCGCGAAGAGGGCAACAACGTTTTTTGAAAGCGCGTTTTGGAAAGTTTTAGAATTTTTAGGGTTTTATTAAGTTTTAGTAAATTAAAGCCCTAAGACAGTGCTTTCTGAAAGCGCTTTCTATTCGCTGGCTTCTAGCAGCGCTTTTTATGAAAATGGTTGCAACGCTTTTCATGAAACGCTCTCTAAATCTCACCTATAGCAGCGCTTTCGTATGTGTTGTCTGTAACAGCCTTTAGCAGCGCTTTTCAAAAGCGCTTTCTAAAGTCAGCCTTTAGCAGCGATATTTTTTCCAATTTTTATTGTTTTAAAAACTTTTAGCAGCGCTTTTGGGAAAAAGCGATGTCTTTGTAGCGCCGCCTGTTACCCTAGGATTTCGACTTACCAATAAATGGGCAACTGGGACTCAAAATTGGTAATTGGGCCTCAATTTGGTAGAAAGGCCCTAAATTGGTAATTGGGCCTCAATTAAATAATTACATTGCCATTTGGGTCGAAGTGGTTCGACTAAGTAATGCTTAGTAGTCGAAGCTGTTCGACTAGAAAGATTATCAGAGGCTTCAGCGTTCGATCAGAAGTATGCGAAGACTTAAGAATTTTTGCTGCAGAAACTGAAGTGGAAGTCGAGAGGTATTAGAAGTTAAAAGGAGACAGTTTTCAGCAGTTACAAGAGATGCGTGGAGGTCTCACAGTTGAAGATCTTGCATGTCAAAGACACGTGTTGACTGATAATCAGTCGACCGTTATTAGTAGTTATTTTATTTTACTATTTAAGCAAGTTCCATAGGAATAGTTAGGGGTCCGCATTTTCTACAAAACACAAGTAAACTCAAATCTTTGTGCAATAATGAGTGACGAGTGCAACCTTTGAATGTACGTATGCGTACCAGTTTAATTAATGCAATCATTTTACGTTATATTTCGTCTTTCAGTACACATTTACTGCCTTTTTATTACTTTGATTTACTTTAAAGCCTTTAATTTCAGTGTTTTACTTTTACTTTAAAGTCATTGTTGCATTCAATACAAACCAGATACACATAATATAACAAAATAAAGCAATTAGTCCTGGAGTATTCTAGTTGATTCCGCAAAAGTAACCTTTAAAAAGGAAACTAGCGCTTGTATACCATTTTTTTGGGTAAACAAATTGGCACGCCCAGTGGGACCCGTCAATTGTTGTTTGTTTTATATTTGTTAGTATAATAGTTATGTATGATATTAAGAAGTGGTCGGAAATTAACTAACATGGTTGAAGTTAATACAAATAATTCTGATCTTTCTGGAAATCAAGGGGTTGTTCTGACCGGAACAACACCACAAAGTGCCGCAGATTCATCCCCAGTTAGAACAACAAATACTGGTGGATCGACGGCAGCAATATTGGTATCATCACCAACGAATGTACGGTCACCGTTTAATCCGTTACGACCGCCATTTCATGGAATGATGCCTCCACCAGGTTTTAACCCTCAGTTTGGAATGCCCACGTCTATGATGCAAGGTTTGCACACAAATCCTTCATTATATTCTGACAGCATGATGGCTACAAGCACATCAAATCCAGGGGGTCGACCTATAGGCATAGGATATAATCACCAGGCTTTGCCATCTTTAAGTACTACGTCAATGTTGTCAATTCGACAACAAATAGACGAAAGTAATCATGAAATGGTGAATGCCCTTACTCAACAAATGGGAACTGTTTTTACTCCCATGATAAATAACACGAACCAAAGTTATAAAATATTGGCTGGACAAATGGCCAGAATTGTAGATTTCTTTGGAGCGCCCCCACAACCAAACCTTTCGACTACTCAAGGGTCGAATGTGAGAGGGGTCGAACCTATAGGACAAGGAGATCAAATTGAGCAAGAGATCCCTAGAATAGTACAAAGGCATCAAGATGCTGACCAGGTTCTTAGGAACATCCAGCAAGATGTCAATGTTGGACACTGTAATATCTCTAATGTAGTCGAACAAATTTTAGTTCAGAATGGAATAAATGTAGGTTTGCATAGACCAAATTTCGTTTCCCCGTTGTCAGAATACGTAAGGCAAACAGAATTGCCTAGGGGGTGGAAAGTCCCAAAATTCACCAAATTTGCTGGTGAGACTGGAGAGTCGATGGTCGAACATATTGCTAGGTTCCAGACAGAGGCTGGCGAAATAGCAAACAATGAAAATCTAAAGATGAAGTATTTTCCAAGTTCTTTAACAAAAAATGCATTTACTTGGTTCACGACCTTATCTCCACAATCTTTGTTCTCCTGGAACCAATTAGAACAATTGTTCCATGAACAATTTTATATGGGACAGTCGAAAATTAGTTTGAAAGAATTAGCTGGAGTTAGGCGAAAGGGTACAGAACCAGTCGATGACTATCTAAACCGTTTTAGGTTACTGAAAGCTAGATGTTTCACACAAATTCCTGAACATGAGTTAGTCGAAATGGCTGCAGGTGGGTTAGATTATTCCATAAGGAAGAAATTAGACACCCAACATTTAAGAGATATGGCACAACTGGCAGATAGAGTACGCCAGGTCGAAAGGCTAAAAGCTGAAAAAGCCAGAGCTAGTAAATATCATAAGAAAGAAAAGATAGCTTATGTCACTACAAGTGAGTTCGACTCTACTAGCGATAGTGAATACGAAGAGGGAGAGGTCAACGTGGCTGAATTAAAGCCAGGGCCACCATATATCTGTAAATTGCTCAAGCCCTCAAAAGATAAAAATCTGATTGAAAGTAAAAATGAAAAATTTTCTAGTAAAACGTAATCATTTGATATAACAAAATGTGATGAAATATTTGATTTGTTGGTTTCTGATGGGCAAATCATAGTAACCCCAGGACTTAAAAATCCTCCTCTCGAACAAAAGAAAAAAAGAGGATTTTGTAAATTTCATAATTTCTTGGGTCATAAAACTTCTCAATGTGTCCTTTTCAGGGATTTGGTGCAGAAAGCTTTGAAAGAAGGAAGGTTACAGTTTGGAGAAAAGCCAAAGTCATCAATGCAAGTTGATATTGATCCTTTGCAAGTCGAAGAGGCTCACTATATATACTGAGCTTGCTGATGTGATGATGGTTGAGACTACTGATGGTTTCGTTAGAAAGCAAAACGGCGCTACTGATGGCAAAGTTTTGAACATGGTTTATCCTGAACCAAAAGAAAGTCTTTTGAAATTCCTTGAGAGATGCCACAATAACAACTCTCAAGTTGGATTATGCCCAAGGTGTGATGCTGTTTTCAATGTCGATGCTGCAAACAAAGTGAGGTTCGATCCTCGTCGAGGCAAGAATCGTCAATTCATGTACACAGGAGAAAACAGTGGTCGAAAGGGCTGGAGAATACAGGAAGATGTTCGAAAAACCAAGGACTTTCCGTCCCAAGACGGATGTCCCTGAAGACAAATGGGTGAAACCCATTAACTTCATAGGTAAACGCCCAGAATGGCAAATTCAAGGCAAGGGAACCAATGCTGAAGGCTCTTGGATGGATAGTGGATCTAAAAGAAAAGATTACATATCTCCAAACTACAAAGGAAAGAACCCCATGACTCGAACGCAGTGGAGGCGTTACCAAAGAAGCCATAAGAATGGACAGGAAAATTCGAAAATGGTGCAGGCAGGATTTTCTCACTATCAGCCAAAGCCTTTTCACAGGAAGTTGACTGAAGAGCAGGCTAAAATAGCAAATGAAAGACTGGTTGCAGGAATGATTCTAGGAAAGAAACTGATTAAAGAATTGGTTGACGATGATGCTCCGATCCTCAATACAGAAAAAGAGCCTGAGTATTCTCCACTGTCGGACGAAGAGGTCGACGACAACTTTGACATAGAGTCAGATGAGTTGCTAATCGACTGTGGAATTGTCTCTGTACTTCCAGCAGAGTTCGACAGAGTATCTGAGGTATCTGAGAACGAAGATGATTTTCTTCCTGACGAGAATGTGGAAGAAACACCTGTTTGTTACTATGTAATGGGAAAAGGAGTGGTAGAAGAGCAAAAGGCTGTGTTTGAGAGGCCAGGTCGAGGAATGATGTATCATTTGAAGCCTTTATTCATAAGGGCGAAAGTGGATGATGCTCCAATAAACAAAGTGTTTGTCGATGGTGGGGCTGCTGTAAACTTAATGCCTTATTCCTCACTTCAGAAAGTGGGTAAAATCTGACAAAGATTTAAGGCCCCATAATATGGTGTTGTCTAATTATGAGGGCAAGACAAGTGGAATACTTGGAGTAATTCAAGTAAAACTAGCTGTTGGTTCTACTGTCAAGTCAACCATCTTTATGGTGATTGCATCGTAGGCAAATTTTAAACAGCTGTTGGGTCGAGAATGGATCCATGGAGTAGGGACAGTTCCTTCGACCTTACATCAGCGTGTGGCCATTTGGAGGCCAGATGGTATAGTGGAGAATATTGAAGCTGACCAAAGTTATTACAAAACTGAAAGTGGTCGTAGACACTTCGACCAACATCTGGCAAATGTAGCTCCTTGCTACAAAGCAGAAGAGGTGTATTCTTCTGATGAAAGTGTGTCTAAGTATATGAACTTAGACCCAAATTATGGTTTCATTTGGAATAAAGAAGACCCTAATGAACCATTGAACCATGAAAGTCCTCTAGAGCAGAGGACATCAGTAAAAGATGATGACCACTGAGTCAGAATACCTGGCTCGAATAACGACTTATTTGGCCGAAAACAAAGAAAGAACGACTTTATAAGCCGAGTTAGAGAAAAATATGGCTATTGAGGCCATGTTGGTAAAAAATGAGGACAGACCTGAAGTCGATCACCAAGTCGAACGAATTGATGGGATATACGATCACTACAACGCGCAAGGCTTTTAAAAGCGCTTTTTTTGGCCTTTAACAGCGCTTTAAAGCGCTGCCAAAGCCAGCGCTGGCATAGGCTACGAAAGCGCTTTTAAAAGCGCTCTGGTAGGCCCCCCCTATAAGAGCGCTTTTCTGGAAAAAGCGCTCTTGTAGGCCCCCCTTTAAGAGCGCTTTTTAGGAAAAAGCGCTCTGGTAGGCCCCCCTTTAAGTGCGCTTTTTCCAGAAAAGCGCTGTGATAGGCCCCCCTGTGAGAGTAAAAAATAAAAAAAAAACGCAACATACTAAAGCGCTTTTGTAAAAGCGCTCTTATAGGGTGGGCTTTGTGGACCTCCGATTTTTAATAATACCGGGCCATACCTCTGATCTGTAGAGATACGTGAACTGACTCTTTTTTTTGTCGCTTAATGCTTTCGCATTTTTGAAAATTCACAGAGTCGCCACCGACCTTTTATTTTATCCAATTAAGGAAAGGTTTATAAAAGAAACAGAAAAAAGACCTTTAAGAAATTCTGGGTAAGGGGGTAGGTTATACAAAGGGAAGGTGTTAGCACCCTTTGTATCCATGGTTATCCATGGGCTCTTAAGTTTGCTTAGCTCACTTGTTTTTCGATCACTTTTCAATTGCTCTGAAATTGCTCATATGTGGTTTCAAATACTTTTGTAAATTGAATTTTGTAATGATCCGTGTGTGGATGTATACAAAATGCTTGTTTATCTTTTGAAAGATATTTTGAAAAGAACGTTAACTTTGTAATAATCCGTGTTTGGATGTATACAAAGTATTGTCTTTTTTGAAAGTTTTGTTTTGAAAAACAACAGTGTATGAGAATTTGTTTGTTTTGATTTGAGCAAGCAAACTAGGAGGTCTACCCTGAGTTGTAAGGTCTTTATCCTATTTCCTTTAAAAATCTATCCTTTCACCGGATATAAAAGCAAGGTTCGATTTTGTACTCAAAACAGTGGAATTTTGACTTTGATTTTGGAAGAATGAGAAGGGATTACCTTAAAAGGTGCAAGTGTGATTGTGATTGGATTCAGATATTTATCTTTGAAGTTAGTGATCTAACGGTTCAATTTTATCTTTGACATACACGCAGTTTATATGTGCTGGAAATTAAAATGCGGAAATGTAAAGTGCGGAAGGTAAATCTACGCTATTACATCGATTGTGCAGGAAATGTAAACTAGCCTATTTACATGAATTTGACATCCTATACATTTATCTAGGAATTTTAAATTGCAAGAAAAATAAAAGGCATGTTTTTGGATTTTTTATGATTGGTTTTAATTATAATTAATGCATAATTAATTAAATTAAAATGAAGAAAAAGATGAAAATAGATTTAAACCTAGAAATTAAGTTTAAAATATGTACAAAATATTTGTTAATTAATTTTAAAACAAAACTAATTTTTTTGGAATTTTTGGAATTGATTTAAGTTAATTAAAACATAATTATGCAAATAATTATACAAATAATTAAAATTTAAAAAGAAAATTATTCAAAATATGTACAAAATTAGTTTATAATACATAAACAATATTTAACATAAAGAACAATTTTTTTTATGATTTTTTGATTAGTTAGAATAATTAAAAAGCAAATATATAAATATATACTAATTAATTATGCAAAATATTAAAATTTTGAAGAAAATAAAATATTTTTATTTCAGAAAATAATATATTATTTTAGAAGTCTAAAAATATTTTTTGTGTATTTTTTGGATTTTTAAAACTATTTTTAATTAATTTAACAAAGAAATTAAAATAAAATAGAAAATAAAATAGAAAATAAAAGGATACTGATCCTGTGTGGTAATCAGTGAGGGCGCATGGTGGGGAAGAGTGATCTGGCGCGTTGGATCATTCATTAAATGAGATCAGATGGTCCAGAAATTGAGGCACGTGGTGATCAGTACACCTGCAAAGCACTGGATTAGTGGAAAGTTTAAAAAACACGCGCGCGCTTCTGGACCAATGAGGGGGAGACACCTCATCGTCTTCAACCTTCAGACAAGGCCTTTTACAGCGCTTTTGTAAAAAAGCGCTATTGTAAGTGAACCCTAAATCTGCAAAATAACGAATAGGGTCAAACAAGCATAGAAATCAGGCGCGATGGTACCATTGGATTCGTCTTGTTCCACTGAATGTAACCCTGCCCTTAATTTATTTTAATTTTGGCTCTAATGAAGAACCCTAATTTTGAACTAAGCAAACCCTAAAATGGTATATGCTACAAACATCCATTAAAATCCAATTGAAGCTCCAGAAACGACCAGAGCTTCAAACCAAACACAATTATGCATCTACATCTTGTTAAATATGCGTGTGTTATGAGATATAAGTTGGTTTTAGTTTGAACAAACCGTGGCCTATATAGCTCGATTCAGTGATGTTTAGGACTTGCAATTGATTGGAATAGTTTCAGTGAAGCTCAGAGATGATGTTTGAATGTTTATTTTATATTGAAATGGACTGAAACTTAAAATTCGAATTTCAAGTTTCTTTGAAAATTACAAGTGGTTACAAGTATGCTATATGCTTATGGATGCTTCTGAACTCGTGTCCCTTTGTTTGCTGAACTATGATAGCTTATTTATAAGCTATGTGTGCTTAGAATTGAAGCTAAGATGTGCCTTAGTTGCCTTTGTTGAAACTTTGCATTTTTTAATATAAAAAAGCTTGAATTCTTGACCAAGTCATCTTGCCTTCAATGCACCTGCCTTGTCCTTCAATTCTCTGCAGAAAGATGGAGATTCTTTGAGGTGAGTCATGCTTGGAAGTTAAGCTACCATTATCCATGCATTTTCCTTTTAATTTTAATCTTAAAATAAGATAAAATCATGCAAAAATGGATAAAAAAAAGGTATGGGCTTAGTCTTGGTCGTGGGAGGCCCATAGTAACATGGAAATGATGTTTGAATGCTGAAAACTTGGCCCCATTTGGAAAAAATGCCATTTTGAACAATGTTGATTTCATGTATTTTCCCAAAATTTAGCCAACTTCAACAAGGTGTAAATCCTTCAATTTTTGTCATATGAAGGAGATCTTGCACTTTTTGGAAACCTCAAAGAGTCCTCTAACCAATGTCTTTGGTCTCATGTCAAAATGATTTTTGAAGCTCCTTGTGTGTCCTTTTGAAAAAAGTGTCTTTTTGTTGACTTTGAAAATGACCTGTAATGTCTTTGATCATATTTTTCAAATGGTGAATCCAATGACCATGGGATCAATGGCATTTGAAAGATAATTGAATTTCCTTCAAAACAAGCTTTGGTTTGAATTTTTTGGATGAAGGATGAGAGAGTTATGATCAGTCAAAGTTGAGTTGACTTTTCAGGCAAAAACCCTAATTTTGAATCTTAGGGTTTTGTTGATTTTTGATCTTTCCTTGATGAATTATGATCATCCAATGATCAAATGATGAATCCTTTGACAAAATATGGACTTTGACAAAAAATTTCATTTTTGACTGTCTGTTGACTTTTTTGGTCAAACGGGTCGTCTGTTGACTGTTTGAGCTGCTGACGGTGCGTCTGAGTGAATTGAAGTTTGAAAATTTGTATGATGGTACTTTGAGATATATGGATGTGTATGAAATCCATTTGAGCTCTCAAAAACTTGTTGCTCCTGTAAAAACAAGAAAAACCCTGATTAGGGATTGTTTATGTAGGAGACAGTTAAGCGTACCTGATTTTTGTGCAGTGTTGAGTTTCTGCTAATCGCGTGATATTCAGAAGACTTCTAGAACAAAAATCTTGGAATTTTGAATTGTGAAAGATTGATTTGATTGATGGTACAAAACACTGAGAATTGTACTGCCAGCAGTTTGGCTGTCAACTGACTGTTCAGGTATTGATGTAGCAGTTAGAGTGAAAAATCAACAGTCAAAGTTAATTTTCTTTTTTGTTGTTTTTGTTTTTGTTTTATGTGAAAAATGAAAGTTTATTTACATGACTTGTTAAAAAAACACAGACATAATAAATAACTAATATTTACTGTACGCGGGCAAAATTACCGATAACAACCCTGTTACCAGTACAGTCTGAGTTTCCTGATTCTGCGCCTGCAAAAAGATTTAACTCTGTACCAATTGCGTCAGTACTATTTATCTGTAAATAAATAAATAGCATGTGTGAAGTAATAGACAGTATTTGACGTTTGCGTAAGAATAAATTCAACTGCAAGCCAAATTACTGTATAAGAAAAATTCTAAAAACTAAGTATTTCATATGTCAGGATATTTGTTGAAATAAAAATCCATGATTATATGAGACCCTTAATTTTCAGATTGGAGTTTTCTTGAAAAATATGTGGGCAAATTTTGGGGTATAACAGTTGCCCCTATTCAATCTTCTTAAACCTGAAGAGATTGTCTGAAATCTGAAGGTAGAAGATGATTGAATATTTAGATGCCCTGAAAATTTGCACTTACCTTGATCAGAAGAGATGTTGGAAGTTGCATTTGAATGTCGTCTGCGAAATGTTGTTGGCAGATTGAAACATTACCTGAGATGGGCTTTCAGATGCCACCTGGTAAATGGGTTGAGGGTTTGTTCATCAGAATGAATCCATTGATTATATCTTGATGAAGGATTTGAAAGTCTTTGTGTTGACTGTTTCGGAACCGTCCAAGGTTACCGCTTTAAGTCTTGGAAGATAATCGTTACGGAACTTGTCCACAGTTTTTTTTGCTTTAGATTTTGAAAGTTGATCATCGTGGAACCGTCTGAGGTATCGCTTTAGATCTGCAACGTTAAATCGTTCTGGAACCGTCTGAGGTATCGCTTTAGATCTGCAAATGTTAGATCGTTCTGGAACCGTCTGAGGTATCGCTTTAGATCTGAAATGTTAGATCGTTTTTTTTGGAACCGTCTGAGGTATCGACTTTGATCTGTGATGCTAGATCGTTCTGGAACCGTCTGAGGTATCGACTTTGATCTGTGATGCTTGTTTTTTGAGTTGGTAAGTGATCAGAATGAATCTTCGGCTTGATTATATCTGAGAGAACCGTTCATGGAATTCAGGTGAACACTGCATGTGATTGAGAACATCTTTGTTGAAGATATCTGCCTACCTGAAAAATCAAGTTAGTGATATGCAATGTTTATGATGCATGTAAATGTGAGATATTCCCGGAGAAATATGCATGTTATGTTGTGCATGAATATGCGCATGAGTATGATGTATGAATGTATGAATGCATGAATGTATGTGAATGTGTAATGTATGAATGTGATGAATGTCAAGCTTCTAGTTGAAAAAATAAATTCCCGCTAGTCAGCTGGACATGAATGTATTGTGATCGTTGATGATCTTTTGTCTTGCTTGAGTACCCTCGTCTGGGGAAATTCTTTGAGAACCCGGGTATCCCGTTGAAGGATCTTTGACTACTGCTTGGGGAACCAAAGGTAACTGGAAGTTCTGATGCCCTTTCAAATGGGAATGAGGAAGATGCATAATCCTCCGATGCACTATCTGACCAAGTCCGGGTGCGGGGATCACACCTTCTGAAGATAGTAATCTGGAACAAACCTGCTGGGGAATAAGACTTCTTTTGAAGAGAAAATCTTTTTGAGGAATTTGCTGAGAAATGCGTTTCTCTTGGTGATTTCCTTCTGATGGAATGATGTCCAGATGATCGGGACATTTCCTGAATGCCATTCCTGTTTTTCCTGGTAAACATCAATCATATTCAAATGCATATGCTCATTCAAAATTATCATTGGGACGCTTACGTATTTAAACAGAAAAAATGAAAATAGTGATTTTTGAAAGAGCTGCATTGAAAAGAGCCATGATAGGCGGGTTAGCACAGGGAGACAACAATCCTAGAAGTAGGAAACTGTCAGAAAGTTTTGAAAAATATTTATGAAGATAAATAGCTATGTGAAAATGATCCAGTCAAGTTTCAACTCTGCTATTGCCAATCTGTCTTCGAGCATCTCATCCCTCACCTGTTGGAAGAAAGTGATTAGACTGATCGGTGTCTTTGAGGTGTTGAATCTTGATGGTGAGTAGGCAGCTGAACGGAACACAGTTGTATGCTTCATTCCCTAACTTTTGCCTAGGCTGCCCTTTCAGGTTTTCAGCCTACCGGGATAGTATTTGTTTAGTCTCTAATTTTTGCCTGGACCGCCCTTTCGGGTTTTCAATCCACCGAGACGCTCATTTTTGCCTAAGTTGCCCTTTCAGGTTTTCAACTTAGCGAGCTGTTGTTTTTTTTTTCTTTTTAAGAGAAGTATTTTTTGACTATGTCAGCATTCACAGGGTGTGGGAGATCCTCGCCATCCATGGTGGTAAGCAACATGGCGCCGCCGGAGAATATTTTCTTGATTATGAATGGTCCCTCGTAGGTGGGAGTCCATTTGCCTCTGGGATCACCTTGTGGTAAGATGATGCGTTTGACAACCAAGCCACCAGTTTGGTATGCTTGACTTTTGACTTTTTTGTTGAAGGCTTTGATCATACGCTTTTGGTATAGCTGACCATGACAAATAGCTGCGAGCCTTTTCTCATCAATCAAGTTTATCTGGTCCAACCGTGTTTGAATCCAATCGTCTTCGTCTAGATTGGCTTCTTTCATAATCCTTTAGGGAAGGAATCTGAATTTCAATTGGAAGAACTGCCTCCATACCATAGACTAAGGAAAATGGAGTTGCCCCTGTTGAAGTACGCGCAGATGTGCGATAACCATGAAGAGCAAAAGGCAACATCTCATGCCAGTCTTTGTAGGTTACTGTCATTTTGTTGAAATAAAAATCCATGATTATATGAGACCCTTAATTTTCAGATTGGAGTTTTCTTGAAAAATATGTGGGCAAATTTTGGGGTATAACAGGCTTTAAGAGCGCTTTTTCCAGAAAAAGCGCTCTGATAGCCCCCCCTATAAGAGCGCTTTTACAAAAGCGCTTTAGTATGTTGCTTTTTTTTTTTTTTTTTGCTTTTTTATTAATCTTTGGCAGCGCTTTTAAAAAGAAGCGCTTTAGTATGTGGGCCTTTAAGAGCGCTTTTTAAAAAGCGCTTTAGTAGCTAAATGAGGTATTTTAATGTGCAGCCTGTAATTTAATCCTCCCAGTCGACCTGTAATATTTTCGACCTGTAATATGTTTTCAGCCTGTAATATTTTCGACCTGTAATTTATTTTCGACGATATTATTTCAGCCATCAGTAAGACAATATATATATATATACTAATATAATACCATTATAATATCCAAAATTATATATATACATCATTACAACATCAATAATATTATAGTACTTCAATTCGACACAAATCCTACATGAAAAAGCGCTTAATATAAAAATGACACAAATCCTCTTTTATTTCTTCCAACTTAAGTTTCGGGTATCCAGCGGTACGGAATTCGTCAAGGTACTACAAAACAAAAACAAAATATGAATGATACATTTAGTTAAATGTAATAAATTATATGAAATTATCTTAAGTTATAAATTCATACCGTGAGCGGAATCTCTAATTGATTTGCCTGAAGGATTTCTTTCATAAACCTCAATACAAAGTATCCGCAATCGTAACTGTTTTTCTGTTGCGGACACTACATAGAAAAACAAATAAGATTCTATAGTTGTGCATTGTTTTATCAAGTAGCATAAATATATTATAAGCAACATTGTGAAAAATAATGTACCTGCACTTGGATCCAAGTAATGTTGCTAGATTTAGTTCGGGATACCTGTGCGTCCCGTTGACTTCGGAACACTTGTATTGATCTAATTAACAAATATATAAAAGCATATGTTTAGATCAATCCCACAAATAAGTAAATATATATATAAATATACACGAATATATATTTAGAACGATCCCACTTACAAATCAACGATGTCCTTCATGGCCGGATAATTGGTCCATTCACCATTTACCGAATTCAGATAATACACGACTTCCCTTATAGGGTTGATAGCAAGCAGCAACCAGTGTGCTCTATAAATAAAAACAATAGGTTATATGAAAATTTTGCTATACACAAAAGAAACAGAGATTAGATGAACAAAGAATGAGAAACTAACCCTACTGGTCGGGTATTATACGCCCATAGATGCAGACATTCTGTATTGCCGGTGGACATGAATCTATCGACTAATCGTTGTCTAACTGATTCCCGTTCCGAAGCAATTGCCATTCCGCTGCAGTGGGCGGAAGACACGAAACGGAATCTGTTAGACAACGGAGTCCCGCGCAACACTCTGTCATACAACAACCTTAAATAAAAACATAATAAACATTAGATTATTTTCATTGAAATGTGTAAATAAATTATATTGTGGGACTAATTAAATAATATATCGGATGAGGGAATATTACCGGATGTATGAGTGCATGTTATTGACGCCTAGTTGATCATGCTTAAAAATCTCCTCCAAGTCATCAAGTGTAATAAGTGACTTGAATTCAATACCGAAGACACTCTCATCCATAACGATTTCACGTAAAGCACCATCCTTCAAATCGGACATATCAACCATTGTTGCGAGCGTCGACCGGTACCGAGGCACAAAAGCACCGCCTTTTTTTCCCGCTGGCTTCGGAGGACCAGTGGGTGGTACGGTACGAACTTGCTGCGTCACTTGTTGTGACTCTCGAGCGGATGCCTAAAAATCATATAAGTTAGGTAAAATATAAAATCATGCAGATTTAGATTCAGATTAATTATTAACACTTTAAATGTACCTCTTTTAGTGATGCAACAGACTCCTCCTCCTGTAAAATCCCTTTACCCTTAACTGTGGGTTTTATAGGAGCAGTCTAAAATTAAAATGTAAAAAATAATTAATAAACGGTTTAGAATTGACATTCGAAAACTAAATGATTCATAATCGTTTTCAATATACCTCATCACTAATGGTAATGAGCTCCGAGGGCCATGCAACAAATGATCCTATTGCATCTCGTAGCAATGTCGTCTCTGAGACCATGTCAGGTACCGGTAGCATCGCATCATGATCTACTACAACATCCACCGATACTTTCAGGTGTCCATCCGGGAGCGGTCTATGGTGAAGTAAATCTCCCAAAGTGTTGTGCACTTTTCCCTTGCCAACTAGTCGATAACTCGGTTCCGATAAGTATAGTTGGCAAGATGAAATGCCCTAAACCAATAGTAAATATAAAGTCATTATCATTAATAAAATAGAACAATTTAAAAGGAAAAAAAAATTATAATTACCTCGGGAAATTTCCTTTGATAGTTGATACTAGCCTTATCACTAGTTTCTTTCACCGATGAAGTGTTGCACTTTTCTCTCATATACGCCTCTTTATCTCTTTGCAATTCAGAGACTTGTGCTTGCAATTCCGCCAACTTTTGCAACACTTCTTCATTTGAAGGATTTCTTCTCCTAGGACTCTTGTAAAAATAGGTTGGAGTCACACCATGACCCTTACCCCTCACCCGACCGGGATACTCAGGAGCATCTAGTGCTCTACTAAGTACGCTCCCCTCACCGGTGGATGCCGATTGCGACAAGGTCTCCTGTAATTCATTTACATTAAAAAATCATTTATATATTAAAAAACATTTGATTTAATTAAAGACACAGTATTATACTTACACATTCAGTAAAAACTCTCTGAACTTCGGGATCGACAGCATGATCCTTGCCCACACGAGCTTCCCTCCACAACACATGTTCAGGAAGTGAGGTTTCCTCACTTTTAGTCTCCTCTAACTATGCATTGACACAAATGATAAAATCGTCAAATAAAACACATTTAGACAATTAATTAAAACGCATTTCTATTTACTTACAATTTTATCCTCCAAGCGTGCATATCCCAAACACCCTTTTTTGTATGGATATGCGGGTTTGGATGCTTGTCATACCCTAATTTTTGACCCCCCTGAGATGACATATCTTCAGGATTTTCATCAAGTCAAAGCAAGTACCCAGAGCAGCCTGACATTCAATCGAGGGTGTTCAAAGACATGAAAACTCAGGCAAAGGATCAATCAATAGAGGGATTAGTCTCTAATACAATCATAAGACTCAAAAGCCTCATTATTACACCTATGATTGATTAAGACACCCAGTCATCTAAGCACAGGATTACTCAGATCCACAGACTAGGGTTTGGAGCCTATCAAGGACTAAAATCAGGGATCACTTTTGGGAAACCCTAAAAAGCCCCATGGAACCATTCAAAGACATCAATAATCTTCAAATAACTCACTTGACAAGATCCACTGGACATTACACCTCAGTTCAAAGTCTACAGTCATCATTGTCCTCTGGTCGACAATTAGGGTTTTTGACCTAATTCACCAAGATAGTTGACTTTTAATCAGGGCATGAATCCAAAACTCAAGACATGATTCAAGAGTCTCTACTACCTCAATATAATCCATTTACATCATTCATTTGAGGATAAGATCTTGTTTCTACACAAAAGTCCAAAAATTCACTTTGTCAGGCAAAAGTCAACTGTATGGGATCACCTTTGACTTTTAAGGTTTTTGGTCAAAAAATGACTTTCAAAGATCAATATCATCAATATATGGATATTAAAGTCATTTGACCAAAGAAATTCAAAGAAACTCATCAAGGAGCGAAAAGTCGGGAATTAGGGTTTTTGAAGGCATGGTGAGAACTCAAAATTTCACCTACACAACTCAAAAAACTTCCAACATGAAAGTTGTAGATCTTGCAAAATAAAACAACATCTTAAAAAGGAACTTTTTTCAAAAGATCAATCATTTATGAAGTTTTGGAAATTTTGAAGTTTAGGTCATAAACACTTAGAAATTTTTCTAAGTGTTTTAACCTAGTTTTCATCCAACTTTGGGCTCATTTTTCACAAATTTCCCAAATGATTCTGAAGAAGACATAAACTAATGATTTAAAGTAGATGTTTAGGGCTTTCCAAATTGTGTTCAACCTTCTCCAAATTCAATTTGAGCTAAGAGTTATGCTTGTTCAAAGTTGGCCTCATGAAGTAAAATTATAGGTCATGGACACTTTTGGACTTTGCAAATTTTGTGCAAATAACCTCTCTTATGGATGCTACACGACCCATGACACATCTGAAACCATGCCATGCATTCATTTTCACCATGCCATAAGAATTGAAGAAGATTCTAAAAACAAGAAAATGTGATTATGTAATGATTACATTTGTGAATTTATGGCAAATTGATGAATCACCCAAGGAATCTTCTCATCAACCAATTAGAGCTCACTTTGCATCTGAAATGTCCCCTAAGATCAGATAGAATCAATGGATAGGGGAAGCTAGCCCGAAAATGCATCATTGCATTTTGGAGATTCTTTGAATTTCTTCATGGCTAAGAAACCAAACTCACTACACTAAGCAAGCTCACCACAGCCAATTGATCTGCATCCATTTGCCTATAAATACAGAGGCATTCCTCATTCAAAAACACACCAAAGCAACCATATTCCTTGCTTTCTCTTTCTCTTCTCATGTTCATTGTTTTTCAAAGTTCTTTGGCAAGAAGAATCGATTTCTTCAAACCAGAGCTCATCTTTGGGAAGTGAACATTCTAACATCTCAAGGGAGGTCATTTGAGGTGATCCAAGCACCTGGATCACTTCTGTAAGTGGAGGAACACCATTGTTGCTCTCACTTTGGAGCATTTGCAGTTGGAGGTCCATGGAGTAATTCAGGAGGTTCCGAGCCAAGCCAATCATCCAGGCACACTCCTCAGGTCATAGTGAAGCTAACCAGATGGCTGCAGCTCATCTGTAACTCAAGAATCAACACCCTCCATGTTCACTTGAAGCTGAAATCGAGGGAGGTCCATAGAACAATTCAGAAGGATTCAGGCTGCAATAAGCATTCAGTTAGCATCATTGAGTCTCAGGGAAGCTATTGAGATCATTCATTCAAGCCCAGGTGCTCTCCATCATCCTCACGACCTCCATTTTCAGAGGTAAGTTTCTGAACTCCACCTCTTTAATTTAAGCACTCTTTGTGGTAAAGCTCGATTCTATCTTGTTCAGCATCATCAGAGGATTGAAAACCCTCTATCATCATTCATTTATTCATCTTGTGCATCATTTAATTTTAAAATTAGGGTTTATGTGTTCTTCGTGTTCATAATGAAATTCGTTAGTTACACTTAGAATAAATGAATTCTGAGCCCATAATCATGTTCCTTGTCCAAAAACGAGTGAGATTGATGTTTACATCATGCCATTTAGTTGAGAAACCAGAGAGTTAGGAATTTGAAAATCTGAAGCTCGAGGAAGAAGATGAACATGGCGCGCGTAAAATTTGAATTTCCTGGCTTATCTGAAAATATAATATATTGAGTGTATATAGTTAACAAGCTGCGCGCGCAGCTCAGTTGGTTAAGTTTTGAAATGTGATCATGAAGGGCGTGGGTTCGAACCTCTCTAGGGCCAAACCAATTTTTTAGCATCCATTTTCATTCCTTTTTTATACAAACTTCACACAATTAATAAACTTATCAAATTAAATCATTTTCACTTCATTTTTCACACACTTGTTATTTAATATACCTATTTTATGAATAATCAAAAAAATCATAAAAATGTTATTTATTTCATGTATTTTTAATTAGGTTTAAAATAGTATGTTTTAAATGTTTTCTTAAATACTTTAAAATATATATTTTCATTTTGTTTTAACCTAATTACTTTGTGAATAATTTTATGATAAAACCCTAATTATTTAGGTCTTAATTGGGTATAGATTTCATCTTTGCCTTAATTAAGTTGACTTTTGTCAATATTCAAAACTGTTTTCAATCTCTGATTAAACGGATGATTAAGGTTTTCAAACAACAAAACCTTGCATCATTCCAAATCATTTTTCAAATTGCTTTTACACCAGTACTGTAAAGTACTGGGCCTCTAATAGAGTGTAAGTCCCAAAAACCTTCTCTTCTTAGCTTGTTTTCAAAACTGTATTTTCAAAATCTTCTTTCTGTTTTCAAAACATTCTTCTGGTATTTGAAGGGCATTATTCCCGGTGAAACTCTTCAGATACCTATGTGACCTTTGTCCATCTTCACTTCTTCTGTTTTCAAAAACCATTAACTGTTTATCAT
The DNA here is from genome assembly GCF_029867415.1 of Vicia villosa. NCBI lineage: Eukaryota > Viridiplantae > Streptophyta > Magnoliopsida > Fabales > Fabaceae > Vicia > Vicia villosa. The sequence goes on along the minus strand of NC_081180.1, from coordinate 126,969,921 downwards.
ATATATATTCAACTGTTATCCACCAATTACTGTTGAGACTCTGTACATACTTCTCCAATGGCCTCCACTCCATCCAGGTTAGGCTTTACAAGCTTTCAATTTACAGTCTTTATTTAAATTACTGTCAAATATAAATTGTGCATATATATATTAGTTTAGAACTACGTTTGAGCATAAACCTTAGGACAGTTAAACTATATATATATATATATATATATATATAGGAATATGACCTAGGATTGAGAATGTCTTCCCGGTGAAGGCTCTTTCCTAATTAGAGATCTGTAGTTCAAACCCCCAAGATGAATTATTCCCGGTGAAACATCTTGGTAAAAACCTTAGAATCCAAAATAATAGGACACATCCACCCAAAGAGGAATTATTCCCGGTGAAACCTCTTACCCATTTGCTTAGAGCCAAAATAAGTTCAAAACTACATAAGCTTTCTCTTGTGCTATAACAAGGACCCTCGATTAGCCTCCTCTTGGGCTTTGTACAAGGACCCACAGGCTTCTTAAAAGCATTTCCAGCTTCCTCTTGAGCTTGTATACAAGGACCTATCAGGTTTCTTATAAACATAGGAACAGGTCTTTAGTCACCTTTTAGCCTACCCTGGTGAGTTTTCTTCCAATTTAAACCAGACTTTAAACAAGCCAAGTTTGTCTCAATTTTGCATTGAGTACACCTTTTGGAATGAGAGACATGGACAGTCTCTGTCACCCTTATCTTCATCAATCTTCCTTAGCAGAGTCTAGGATCTATGTTTATTTTCTCCTCAGCATGTGTCAGCCTTCATCTTGGGCTTTAAACAAGAAGTCTCCATTAGATAATCTTTCTGCCATCCATTTCAATCATAAAAATCCCTGGAAAGGGTTAGCCTCCAAAGTCAATTAAAATCATTCCTTCATTTTAACAAAATCCCTGGAAAGGGTTAGCTTCCACACATTCTTTCATTTTCAATAAATTCCCTGGAAAGGGTTAGCCTCCAAAGTCAATTAAAATCAACCTCCATTTTAACAAAAATCCCTGGAAAGGGTTAGCTTCCACACATTCTTTCATTTTCAATAAATTCCCTGGAAAGGGTTAGCTTCCACACATTATTTCATTTTCAATAAATTCCCTGGAAAGGGTTAGCCTCCAACACATTCTTTCATCTTAACAAAAATCCCTGGAAAGGGTTAGCCTCCAAAGTCAATTAATAAAAATGTCAAAAATAAAGATTCATTTCTCTTAGGAGATAATTTCCCCAAAAGAGTCAAAACCCTTGGAAAAGGTCAGCCTCCAAAAACATGATAAAGTCAGTCTTTTAACAGACAAATTCTCCAGCTGAGTCAAAATCCCTGGAAAGGGTTAGCTTCCAAAGAAAAACAGTCTTTTAATAAATAAAACCTCCTCAATAGAGTCAAAACCAACAAAAACAGTTAGCCTCAACCTTGGGCTTCATACAAGGCACCCAAACAATAAAACTCCCCTGTCAAGAGTCAGCCTCAACCTTGGGCATTGTACAAGGCAGATAATAGAGTCTCCCCAGTAAGTTATTCATCTCTCAGTAGCCACAACCTTGGGCTTTGTACAAGGCAGATAAACCATATTGTCATGTGTCAAAGATTCCTAACACCTAGGATCTTTTCCCCATAGAGTCATCCATACTCAGTTTATTTAAGAGTCAGCCACAACCTTGGGCTTTGTACAAGGCAGAAAATAATGTTTTCCCTAGCTAGAGTCAGCCACAACCTTGGGCTTTGTACAAGGCAGAAAATAATGTTTTCCCTAGCTAGAGTCAGCCACAACCTTGGGCTTTGTACAAGGCACACAAAATAGAGTCATTCATAGTCTCAAAAATTCAGTTATCCTCAACAGTCAGCCACAACCTTGGGCTTTGTACAAGGCACACAACTAGAGTCTCCCTAAATAGAGTCAGCCTCAATTCTGGGCTTTGTACAGAACACAAAAATACCCTGTAATTAATCCCCAGTGGAGTCATCTCCCAGAGTCAATAATATTAATAAATCAATCAAAAAGCCTCAAGCTTGGGCCTCATACAAGCCAGCTAAAGTCAAATCTTTCATACAGTAGATAGACATAGCTTATCTCTATAGAGAGATATTTTTACTACTCTACCACATTCAAACAAACAAACATTTCAATTTCAATTTCAATCAAAGTCTCCCATTTAGGACTCTGAAAAACATGCTCTGGCACATCCCCAGACTTGTACACTTTCCCTAATTTGGACGAGCATCTTTCTTTCATTTAAGAGGCATCTGACTGGCATACTTGCACACACAAGTAAGGTCCCCCTCTTGAATGAAATGAATCCAGTTATTCTGTCACTCTTTCAAAATGTTTGTGGTAGAATAGTACTAATACCTCTCTGTAGAGATGATTTCATGTCTCTTTACTGTAAACAGAGATTTAATTCCAAGCTTCAACCTTGAGCTTCAAGCAAGGCACCAAAAACAATTAATTTCCCTAGTTAGTTCCCCGAACTACATTAAGCTCTGACTTCCACTAGGGATATGTAGGCATGAGGTTCACAAGGAATCTCAGCGAGCTAATAAAATACCAAAAATAGTCAGTCTGTCTATCTGTCTGTCTTTTCAAATCAATTCAATTCCTTCTCCTGACACAAAGGAGAAACTTTCCCAATCATTAGCAGCAAACACAATCACAATGACACATAGAAGGTTCCTGTAGAGTACTACAGATATGTAGGGTGTTTAAACACTTCCCTATGTATAACCGACCCCCCGGACTCCAGAATTTCTAGTCTAGGTGAAATCCCCACACTTAGCAAACTCTTAGGGTTTAGTTGAGATCTTTTTTTCCCTTTCCTACTCGTAGGACCAATAAGAAAGTTCGTGTGATATCGTAGGAAGAACTGAAATAAAATTCATCCCACCACGGGCGCATTCTCCTTCCAAATTTCGCGTGAAGGGTTTAGCGTGCCGTCCTCCCAAGTGAAACGGGGAGGTAAAAGAAAACGACACCACAGAAAAATGGCGACTCTGCTGGGGATATAAGTGTTAAAAAACCTTGGTTTTTCATCCAAACCAATGGTTGACCTGTTGCTGGTCCAGCCCCAATGAGGAATTAGGGATGCCAAATTCCCCCTCAAACAAGAGAGGTCCTGCCTAACCTCTGTGTCATATCATGTGTTTGCTGCATTTATATTTGTTTATTTTGTTTATTCTGTATCGGGAAAGGGCTTGATTCCCCCTTGTGGTGAGAAATCCTATACCCGGATTTGAGTGCAACATAAGATAGGATGGAGGATGTCTTCCCGGTGAAGGCCCTCTAATCTTGGTTTCCAAGTCTACTCTTGGGATTTGCCTGGCTGGTTGTGATTAACTGCGCCACTGCATTCCGAGACTGATTTGTACCAGGAGGACCTAGAAACACATTAACCCCACTTAAAGCCTTTTTTTTTAGGACGTAGAGCGGTGATTACGGAAGTAATTGTCACGCAGATACTACACTCAGAGAAAACTCTCTTATAGATACCAATCAACGTATCTTTAAGGTTGAGCAAAAACTCTGAGACCCCTAGAACCCGTTCTACAGGTACAAAAATCCTTAACCTTAGTTTACCATTGGGGCGGGGATTGCGTTTGGACTTCATGACCACTATACCCTTCAACGCCATGTTTGTTTAAAACTCTTGTGTGTGCATTCATGCATTCATGCATCATTCATTAATAACAACTAAAAACAAAAAGAGTCTTTTTCGAGTCGTTTTTCAAGGAAACTAAATAACGAACGTTTTGAACTTCATAGAAAGAGAGAAACGGAGAAAGGACTTAAGGATCTATATTATGGATTACGGAAGAAAGAGAGCTAGGAAATACACCTTCAAGATTCCCCAGGTCGAGGAACTGGGAAAGCTCGGAAAACTGGTGGTCAACCCCCAGGCTTTCAAGGAGAAGTATGGAAAACTTCTGCTTTTGCTCAATGCCAACATTGTGGATGGGATCCTTCCCACCTTGGTACAGTTTTACGATCCAACGTATCACTTCTTCACCTTTCCAGATTATCAACTCATACCTACGTTAGAGGAGTACTCTCGTCTGATTGGAATACCCGTGTACGCGCAAGATCCGTACTCCGGTTTGGAAAAGAATCCTGACGACATTATCATTGCTGCAACTACTCCTTTGAACGTAGTCGACATCAGAACTCATATGGTGAGTAGAGGAGGAATTCAAGGATTGCCCTCCAAATTCCTGTTTGATCAAGCTCGGTACTTCGTCAGCATCCAAGATATGAATGCTTTTGAGGAAATCTTGGCTTTGCTTATCTACGGATTGTTTTTGTTCCCTAACATTAACGATTTCGTCGACATCAACGCAATTAAGATCTTCTTAATTGGAAATCCAGTTCCAACCTTGCTTGCGGATGCTTATCACTCCGTGCATTCAAGAAACCTGCAGCGAGGAGGATTAATCACATGCTGCGTACCGTTGTTATACGAATGGTTCGTTTCGCACCTGCCAAAGTCTAGCACTTTCTGGAATATGAGGGATGGCCTTTACTGGTCACAAAAAATCATGTCTCTCACTCATACAGACATTGATTGGTGTAGTCCTGACAACGACGAAACTAAGATCATCTTCAGTTGCGGAAGTTTTCCCAACATACCCCTTATTGGAACTAAGGGAGGAATCAGTTACAATCCAGCTTTAGCCCGTCGTCAATACGGCTATCCCATGAAAAACATTCCAAGTAACATCCAATTGGAGGGTCTGTTCTTCAAGAACATCGACGATCATGGCAACATGCTGAAGAAGGAAATTGTCCAAGCCTGGCGTCTTGTTCACAGCAAAGGGAGAAGATTGTTAGGAAAACATCTTTGCATCTCCCTGGATCCTTACCTTCAATGGGTACGCGTAAGAGCATTCAAGCTCAGGATTCCATATCAACATCAAGAACCTATTCCCCTAAGGGAACCAATATACCTTTTCTCCACCGATGTTGAAAAACTGCAAGCGGCATTAAACAAAGTATGCCAAGAAAGGAATGCTTGGAGGAACAAGTATCGAATTGTCAACATGGAAAATGTTGAGATTCAAAACATCCTAAGAAGGAAGGATAAGTTACTTGAAGTGCTCGATCGACAAGTGACACAATCGTCACTCTCTCATCATATCCCTCCTGCTTCCTGGATCATCGATCAGCTCACGTCAGAGAACGCTCAGCTCAAGAAACAGAAGAAGATGTTAGAACGTGAAGTTGGCTCTTCGTCAAAGTTTTAGAGTCCTTTCTCTCAGTTTCTCTGTATTTCCATTTTCAAAGTGTGTAAAAATGGCGTTTTCGCTTAATTAATAAAGTTTTGATGTTTCATAACGTAATTATGGTGTTTCCTTGAAAAATAATAATTTAATTGCATATCATACATCGCTTTAGTCGTACGCACTGACACGAGAATTGTCGCGGATCTAATAGTCACTTTCCTTTCTCCAGAAAGAGAGGAGGAGAAGGAGGTGAACCAAGACTTTCAAGCTGTCTCATCCATACAACACTCGTTCAAGTCGCAAGAAAAGAATGGAAGACTTTGAGCAAGAGAATGAAGAGCTCAGAGAAGAGATTAATACTCTCAAAGGTACTGTTGAAAGACTCAATAGTATGGTAGAAGACCTGGTAGTTGCGCAGAATCGACCAACGCCAGAAGAACCACAAAGGACTGTGGTTTCCGAGATTGTTTCTACTCCTATTCCTCAGTATACCATGCCGCCTGATCGACCTTGGGGCATGCCGTATAACTTTACTCCAGAAGGGTACATACCTCCAGCTTCTGAAGCTCCAAAAGTCACCATGGATATGCGTCCACCGGAGGGTTACAAACCTCTGGAAATTGAAGTTCCAAGAGCAACGGCAATGGGTTTCGCACAACAGAATGCTGAGATACCAAGATCCGCTGTCATGGCTCCTCCACAGCCCATTATGCATACTTTTCCTCCACAGGGCGGACAAGTATATCATCACGCTCCCAGTGAGGATGCTGGCGTGTATGAAAGATTGGACGAGTTCCAGGAACAGTTTCTGCAAATGCAGAAGGAACTCAAGACTCTCCGAGGACAAGATCTATTTGGAAAGAATGCTGCAGACCTCTGTCTGGTTCCAAATGTTAAGATTCCTCACAAATTCAAAGTACCAGAATTCGAGAAATATAAAGGGGATTCATGCCCACAAAGTCATCTCGTAATGTACGCTCGAAGAATGTCAACTCAGACTGATAATCAACAATTGCTCATTCATTATTTTCAAGACAGCCTGACTGGTGCTGCACTCAAATGGTACATGAACTTGGACAGTTCAGAGATCCATACTTTTCGAGACCTCGGAGAGGCCTTCGTCAAACAGTATAAGTACAATCTGGATATGGCTCCCGACAGAGATCAACTCCGGGCCATGACTCAAAAGGATAGAGAAAGCTTCAAGGAATACGCTCAGAGATGGCGTGAAGTTGCTGCTCAAATTTGTCCGCCACTTGAAGAGAAAGAAATGACAAAAATCTATCTCAAAACTTTGAGTCCATTTTACTACGGACGAATGGTTGCAAGTGCACCAAGTGACTTTACCGAGATGGTAAACATGGGTGTGCGTTTAGAAGAAGCAGTTCGAGAAGGACGCTTGAACAAAGAACCAGAATCTTCTATTGGTCCAAGGAAGTATGGAAGCTCTTTCCAGAAGAAAAAGGATCAAGATGTCAGCAATGTCTTGCACAAAGTCAAGAAGAAATTCCAACCTCAAGTTGCAACAATAACTCCGGTTGTTAACTCAGCGCCAGCTTATCAACCTCAGGTCTCGCAACAACAAATTCAACAAAGGTCGCAGCAACCTCAGCAGCAGGTTCGACCTCCAAATTACAACAATCGGGCTCCAAGGTATCCTGCCTTTGACCCCGTACCAATGCCGTATGCAGAATTGTTTCCAACATTACTGGCAAAAGGACTCATTCAGACAAGGAGTCCTCCAAATCCTACAAATAGTTCCTCACCATGGTATAAGGCTGACCAATCTTGTCCCTATCATCAGGGGGCACCAGGTCACAATATTGAGAACTGTTTATCTTTCAAGATTGACGTCCAACGATTAGTGAAGAGCGGAATGCTATCCTTCAAAGATACTAATCCAAACGTCCAAGCAAATCCTTTGCCGCAGCATAAAGAAGCTTCAGTAAATCTGATAGACCAGCACCCCAATGTCATTCAAATCTACGACATTCGTCAGATAGGGGAAAATCTTGTCAGGATGCACGCTAAACAAGCTGGGTACGGTCATGTACCACCTCACAACTACTTCACATGTGAAATTTGTCCAAAGAATAATCAAGGATGTGCCATAGTTCAAGCTGCATTACAAGAACAAATGGACTTGGGATGGATTCAACATATCCGAGTCAGAACCGAACATGACATCAACATGGTTCAAGGATGTCCAGGAGAATACAAAATCTACAAAGTTGAAGATCTTGAAGGATCGGTAGTCAGGTTCCACAAAACTTTAAATGGACTTGCCTACTTTGGAACAGATTTCCACGCTTACAGTAGATGCGGAATCTGTCGAAGAAATTCACGAGGATGTTTGCGTGTTCACAACGACATTCAAAAGCTGATGGATGACAATACCATTACTGTTCTTGCCAACAGAGAATATGATGAAGTCTTTACCGTATCTCCTCAAATTAATCAAGTTGGACCTATGCAAGTTAAGTATGATAGCAGGAAGACAGCAGTTGCACCACTAGTCATCTACTTACCAGGTCCTGTACCGTATGAGTCCAGCAAGGCTATACCATACAAGTACAATGCTACATTCATTGAAAATGGTAAGGAAATACCATTACCGTCTGTTGTCAACATTGCTGATGTTAGTCGAGTCACCAGAAGTGGACGAGTCTTCAACAGAACAACAGAAAATGTGGAGAAACCTTCGGAGGAAGTACCACATAGGCAAGATAATCATCTGACCAATGCTGTTCAAGCGAAAGAAAATGATGAGATCTTGAAGTTAATCTAGAGGAGTGAATACAACATTGTAGACCAATTACTACATACTCCGTCTAGGATTTCTGTTCTTTCCCTGCTATTGAGTTCTGAAGCTCATAGGGAAGCTCTACAGAAAGTTTTGGAACAAGCTTTCGTTGAACCAAGTGTTACTATAAGCCAATTCAACAACATCGTTGCCAACATTTCCGCCGGAACTAACCTAAGTTTCTGTGACGAAGATCTTCCTGAAGAAGGAGTAGACCATAATCTTCCACTTCACATCTCAATTGGCTGCATGGGTGATACACTCACAGGAGTCCTAATAGACAATGGATCCTCTCTCAACGTCATGCCTAAATCAACATTATCAAGATTATCTTTCGAAGATTACCCTCTAAGAAAAAGTCATGTCATCGTCAAAGCATTTGATGGATCAAGAAAGTCAGTTTTCGGAGAAGTAGATCTTCCCATAACTATTGGACCTCAGACGTTCAAAATCACTTTCCAGGTTATGGACATTCCAGCACAATACAGTTGTTTGCTAGGTCGCCCATGGATTCATGAGGCTGGGGCAATTACTTCAACACTTCATCAGAAACTGGAGTTCATAAGAAATGACAAATTGGTAACCGTATGTGGAGAACGAGCTCTGATCGTCAGCAACCTGTCATCATTCTCCGACATAGAACCAAAAGAAGTTGTTGGAACTAAATTCCAAGCACTTTCCTTGGACAAAGGAAAGGAGAAAGCAGCGTCTATTTCTTCATACAAAGATGCAATCCAAGTTATAAAGGATGGCACTACCAGTGGTTGGGGGCACATTAATATCCCTACCAACAACAAGAACAGAACGGGAATTGGATTCTTTCCAACATCATCAAAAGCTATCCCAGGGATTGAGGTAGTTCTCCCTATTCAAGAAACTTTCTGCAGTGGAGGTTTTCTTCAACCTGTTCAACAAACAGTCAATACCATCGGTACGGAAAACACCGATGAAGAGGAGTGGTTATCCTATCTTAACAAAGCAGGATACATCTCCCTACCAGAGTCTGATTCACCTTGCTGTTATCCGACTAAAGGATCTGAAAGTAAGACTCAACCAAGCAGTGATGAAGTTACTGACAGCTTCACCACCAGAAATCATGGTTCATCAGAAGAAGTTCCTCCTATCCCCGAAGAGACTTGGGATACATTAGGAGAACCAAGCGGAAAATTCGACTACATGGTGAAATACTCCGCTCCTGAAAGTTCAAGAATCTCTCTTGAAGCTATTGTTCCAACTGGATGGAACATTGATTATGAGTACCTCTCTCAGCCAAAAGAGATGTATAATCCTTGCTATTCATCATCATCTACTGGTGAAATCATCATTGAGGATTATATCCCCAAGTCACCTTCCGAGGCTACGGATTTAGAGTTCACATATCTAGTCAATGCCATCTTGGGAGAAGAGCAAGACCAAAATACAGAAGAGGATGATCTCGAAAGTGTCTCCGACAACGAGTCTCTCCATTCAGAAGATTGGAAGTTTCCTCAAAAGAAAAACCGACATACTCCACTCGGAAATGGGTATGCTCACACCGCTCAGTCTGCTGAAGTAGAAGAAGATCGTCTGAGTGTTGCAAAGACAGTGGTTGGTAAATCAAGACCTACCACAGGCCAGCTTAAGCCTAAGGTTCCAGATTACTTAGTGCACAATGGGGTTCGCCACTACTGGACAGCTGTTGAAGTTTCAACTGTTGTTCGCACTCCTAAGTAGGAGCTTTCACCGTTATTTTGTCCTCTCACCATAGCCCAGGGTGAAGAGGTGTTTCATAGGGCTTTGCATTTTACTATTTCTTAGGAAAATGTCCCTCTTTGCTTCGCCCAAAGCAATAGAGTTTTGTTTTATAGGGTCTTTGTTTCAAGAAATGACTGTCCATAAATAAAAATGTCATTCTGTTCCTTCGTTTAGTTTTTCCCTTTTCTTTTTTTTCGGAAATTGGTAATCCTAAAAAACACCTTTAAAAAAACATCAAATATTCCATTAACTGCATACACCGAGTCTTCCCTCGTTGTCTAAATAAAACTTATCACACATATGCAGATTAATCATAAAATACCCCGTTGAAACGTGCGACCGTATGACTTCTCCAAGCTTTGAGTTTCCTGTATTCGAGGCAGAGGAAGAAGAAGACGAAGAAATATCAAAGGAAATTTCACGGTTACTTCAACAAAAGGAAGAGGCCATTCAGCCATACAATGAGCCTCTAGAGATCATTAACCTTGGTTCCAATGGAAACAAAAAAGAGGTTAAGATTGGAGCTTCGCTCAGTTCAGAGATCAGAGAGAGTTTGATACAGCTGCTCAAAGAATTCTCAGATGTCTTCGCTTGGTCTTATCAAGATATGCCAGGGTTGGATACCAGTATAGTGGAGCATCACTTGCCATTAAAAGCAGAATGCCCTCCGGTCAAGCAAAAATTAAGACGAACTCATCCGGAAATGGCCATGAAAATCAAAGAGGAAGTTCAAAAGCAGATCAACGCAGCTTTCCTCGTCACTTCAGAATACCCTCAGTGGTTAGCTAACATTGTTCCCGTTCCTAAGAAAGACGGAAAAGTCCGCATGTGCGTCGACTACAGAGATTTGAACAAAGCTAGCCCTAAGGATGATTTTCCTTTACCACATATTGATATGTTGGTAGACAGTACAGCAAAATCCAAAGTTTTCTCGTTCATGGACGGATTTTCAGGATACAACCAAATCAAAATGGCACCTGAAGACATGGAAAAAACAGCTTTCATCACCCCCTGGGGCACGTTCTGCTACCGTGTTATGCCTTTTGGACTAAAGAACGCAGGGGCAACTTATCAAAGAGCCATGACTACACTTTTTCATGATATGATGCATAAAGAAGTGGAAGTCTATGTGGACGACATGATTGCCAAATCAAAAAATGAAGAAGATCACATACAGAATCTGACAAAGTTATTTCAACGCTTACGGAAGTTTCAGCTTCGCCTGAACCCCAACAAGTGTACCTTTGGTGTCTACTCAGGAAAACTCCTTGGTTTCATTGTCAGCAAACGAGGAATTGAAGTAGATCCAGACAAAGTCAAGGCAATTCAAGAAATGCCTTCACCCAGAACCGAGAAACAAGTTAGAGGATTTCTTGGACGTCTGAATTACATCTCGAGATTCATATATCTCATGACTGCAACTTGCGCTCCTATTTTCAAACTCCTACGGAAAAATCAAAGTTGCGTCTGGACAGACGATTGTCAGAAAGCGTTCGACAGCATTAAGGAATATCTGCTCGAACCACCCATCTTGTCTCCTCCAGTGGAAGGAAGACCTTTGATAATGTACTTAACCGTCTTAGAAGACTCCATGGGTTGTGTCCTTGGACAGCAAGACGAGACAAAGAGAAAAGAGCATGCCATCTACTACCTGAGCAAGAAATTCACTGACTGTGAATCCCGCTACTCCATGCTCGAGAAGACGTGTTGTGCTTTGGCCTGGGCCGCCAAGCGTCTCCGCCAGTACATGATTCGACATACTACTTGCTTGATCTCTCATATGGATCCAATCAAGTACATCTTTGAGAAGCCTGCCTTAACCGGGAGAATTGCCCGTTGGCAAATGTTGTTATCAGAATATGACATTGAGTATCACGCACAGAAAGCCGTGAAAGGAAGCATTCTAGCTAAGCACCTGGCTCACCACCCACTCAATGGTCATGAATCAACCAGTTTCGACTTTCCGGACGAGGACGTCATGTACCTCAAGATGAAAGATTACGACGAGCCACTACCAGACGAAGGACCCGAGATAGGATCCCAGTGGGGCTTAATCTTTGACGGAGCTGTCAATGCTTATGGACGAGGAATTGGGGCAATCATTGTTACACCTCAGGGTACCCATATTCCATTTACTGCCAGATTAACTTTCAAATGCACAAACAATGAGGCCGAATATGAAGCTTGCATCATGGGTCTCGAAGAAGCCATGGATCTAAGAATCAAACACTTGGATGTATACGGAGATTCTGCTTTGGTCATCAATCAAATCAAAGGAGAATGGGAAACACGCCAACCAGGGCTAATTCCTTACAAAGACTACGCAAGAAGATTATTACCATTCTTCGACAGGGTAGATTTTCATCACATTCCTCGTGAAGAAAATAATTTGGCTGATGCATTAGCCACACTCTCTTCCATGATTAGGCTAAATCATTGGAATGACATTCCTCGGATCGATGTTATGCGCCTGGATAGGCCCGCTCATGTTTTCACAGTAGAAGCAATCATCGACGACAAACCGTGGTATCACGACATCAAGAACTTTCTTCAAAAGCAAGAGTACCCTCTTGGGGCGTCAAAGAAAGATACAAAGACTTTGAGAAAGTTAGCTTGTAGATTCTTCCTGAATGAAGATGTTCTGTACAAGAGAAACTTCGACATGGTTCTGCTCAGATGCGTTGACAGAAAAGAAGCAGAAATACTCATGAGAGAAATACATGAAGGTTACTTTGGTACTCACACCAATGGACATACCATGACAAGGAAAATACTGAGAGCAGGATATTATTGGCTGACGATGGAGTCAGATTGCTACCAGTACGCAAAGAGGTGTCACAAATGTCAGATCTACGCCGATAGAATTCATGTGCCACCTTCTCTTCTCAACATACTCTCTTCCCCTTGGCCTTTCTCCATGTGGGGAATCGACATGATTGGAATGATCGAACCAAAAGCGTCCAACGGACATCGCTTCATCTTGGTAGCCATAGACTATTTCACCAAATGGGTTGAAGCAGCTTCATATACAAACGTTACAAGACAAGTTGTCGTCAGGTTTATCAAGAATCACATCATCTGTCGCTATGGCATTCCTAGCAAGATAATCACTGACAATGGGTCAAATTTGAATAACAAAATGATGAAGGAGCTTTGTGAAGAATTCAAGATCGAACATCACAACTCATCTCCTTACAGACCGAAGATGAATGGAGCTGTAGAAGCAGCTAACAAAAACATCAAGAAGATCATTCAGAAGATGGTCATCACTTACAAAGATTGGCATGAAATGCTCCCGTATGCTCTTCATGGTTACCGTACATCAGGACGTACTTCGACTGGAGAAACTCCTTTCTCCCTTGTATATGGCATGGAGGCAGTCCTACCTATAGAGGTTGAAATCCCATCAATGAGAGTCTTGATGGAGGCAAAGTTAACAGAAGCCGAGTGGTGTCAAAGCAGATTCGATGAATTGAACTTAATCGAAGAAAAGCGCATGACAGCTTTATGCCACGGTCAGCTATATCAACAAAGAATGAAGAAAGCTTTCGACAAAAAGGTTCGACCTCGCACAATCAAAGAAGGCGACCTTGTACTCAAAAAGATTCAATCTTTTCTCACAGATTCGAGAGGGAAATGGACTCCCAATTATGACGGCCCCTACGTGGTCAAGAGAGCTTTCTCAGGAGGAGCCTTAATACTCACGACTATGGATGGAGAAGAATTCACCCGTCCTGTAAACATCGACGCAGTCAAGAAATACTTCGCCTAAATAAACAAAAGAACAGCTCGCTAAGTTGAAAACTCGCAAAGAGCGGCTTAGGCAAAAAAGAGCGTCTCGGTGAATCGAAAACCCGAAAGGGCGATTCAGGCAAAAGTTAGAGACATAAAAAATAAATAATCAATCCCGGTAGACTTAAAACCCGAAAGGGGTAGTTTACGCAAAAGTTAGGGATATATGGCAAGTAACTGTGTTCAGGACACACTTGATCATTCAAAATCCATAGCGAAGTATTCATCAACAGTAGGTCATCTTCTACGAAGCACGAATACAGCGCAACTTGGAGTGGAAGGGAAAGATAACGGTCGTCACGTTTCATCGTAGCCCTTTTCCCGAAAATTACCAATTTCCAACTTTGTAAATACTCCATGGGATCAAGCATTTGGCTGATTACCATTCCATACATAATAATTTGAGCCTTGTGCTTTTCCTTTGCAATCTAGTCTTATTCAGTTTCTTGAAATGCATTTTAAGTTTAAACAGTCGATTTCTTGAAACAAATGTTTTCATAAAATAAAAATGAATTTACTTGCAAAAATGAAGGTGAAATTTCTTTCTAAGGTTTACAAACAATAGGAAGAATGCAAACAGTTGCTCCGAGAACGGTTGAGACTCCGGGAATCAAGTATTTCCCCATGAGGTCGCTTTGCGAACATCTCCCGATGACGGATCTTTACTTCAATTCATATTACTCACTTCGGACAGCGGACAACTGATAACCAGGTATTCCCAACAGAGTTCGAACTACAAGAAGAGGACATCTTCTGATCAACAAGAATTCAAGTCGTATCTTAGGATTTTCCATCCGCGACAATTCTATTCACATTCACTTTACATTTTATCATTGTCATAATATTCATGCATACATTACATCATAATTGCATAGCCGAATCAGGCTTTGATCCTGTGAATGCCTAAGTCATTGAGGCATGAACTCGAGTTTCCCCTGCGAGTTCCGGAGAAACTTTTTCCTTCGAAACAACAGTTCATACACAAGGATCCCACCAAGCAAGTCAACAGATGGTAGTCTCCCTCAGAGAGATAGTTTGTTCACTTTTGGATTTCCTCAGCCGAGAATCTCCTGCAGAGCGACATTCGACAATCTTCTTCAGATAAAATAGTCTGCTTCACATTTTGGAATTCCCTAGAGGTTTGGTATTTCCCCAGCAGGGTCAAGAGGTGCCACTTCTTGTCAAAGAAAAATTCAGAATCTCCCAGCAGATCGACAAATGATTCCCCAGCGGAGTCAGCGAATGATAGTCTTCGTCCAGAAGATAGTTCAGATTCCCCAACAAAGTCAGCAAATGGCAGTCTCTTTCAGCAGAAGACAGTTTGCTCACTTTCTATCATAACAAAGTCAGCAAATGGCAGTCTCTTTCAGCAGAAGACAGTTTGCTCACTTTCTATCATAACAAAGTCAGCAAATGGCAGTCTCTTTCAGCAGAAGACAGTTTGCTCACTTTCTTTCATGACAGGGTCGACAAATGGCAGTCTCTTTCAGCAGAAGACAGTTTGCTCCCCTAGCAATTGGCAAATGGCAGTCTTTTCCCAAGAAAAGACAGCTTGTCTGTTAAATACTCAAGAGATCGACAAATGGCAGTTTCTTCGAACAGTTTGTCTGTTTCTGGGATGTTTAACTTCCCAAAGAGTCGATGAATGGCAGTTTTCCTCTTAGGAAAACAGTTCGTTGATTCCCCAGGCATCAGTTGACGAATGGCAGTCTTCACCCCGAAAACAGTTCGTCCGCCTTCAAACAAAGTCATTAGCCCCTCAAAAGATCATGAGGCCATATGACATTCTTTCAAAGACGTCAAGTCAAAAGGGAAGATGGTGAAGTTTCTTTACAGCCGTCAAATGGCATCTTACTTCCAAGCGCTGGTAAGAAGTTTGACGAGGAAACAAACCTTTGAAGTTTCTTTACAGCCGTCAAATGGCATCTTACCTCCAAGCGCTGGTAAGAAGTTTGACGAGGAAACAAACCTTTGAAGTTTCTTTACAGCCGTCAAATGGCATCTTACCTCCAAGCGCTGGTAAGAAGTTTGACGAGGAAACAAACCTTTGAAGTTTCTCTACTACCATCAAATGGCATCTCATCTCCAAGTGCTGATGAGAAGTTTGATGAGGAAACAAACCTTTGGAAATTTTCTCTTTATCTGAGATATTGTCCAAACGCAACTGAGACCAGTTTCGAGATTTGGACATCCGGAACGAGAGGAGGTTGTTTGCCTTTTTCTAAGTGTCAACACTTAGTTAAAGAAGATGGATTGCGCATCCTACACTGCCATCCATTCGCCATAATCCACATCAAGTGTTTCTACAGGAGTTTGTCTCCTCATTCCCCGCCAAGTGCGACAATGGGATCAAATCACGCAAAGATTTTATCATCTCAGGAGCGCCCAAAATTCGGGCATTCTTTGATATTTAAGTCTCTTTTACGCAGGAGAGATCGAGATCTCAATCTCTCTCCCTCCAGATAAAATAAACTTAAATAGGGGCATCTGTCATACCCTAATTTTTGACCCCCCTGAGATGACATATCTTCAGGATTTTCATCAAGTCAAAGCAAGTACCCAGAGCAGCCTGACATTCAATCGAGGGTGTTCAAAGACAAGAAAACTCAGGCAAAGGATCAATCAATAGAGGGATTAGTCTCTAATACAATCATAAGACTCAAAAGCCTCATTATTACACCTATGATTGATTAAGACACCCAGTCATCTAAGCACAGGATTACTCAGATCCACAGACTAGGGTTTGGAGCCTATCAAGGACTAAAATCAGGGATCACTTTTGGGAAACCCTAAAAAGCCCCAGGGAACCATTCAAAGACATCAATCATCTTCAAATAACTCACATGACAAGATCCACTGGACATTACACCTCAGTTCAAAGTCTACAGTCATCATTGTCCTCTGGTCGACAATTCGGGTTTTTGACCTAATTCACCAAGATAGTTGACTTTTAATCAGGGCATGAATCCAAAACTCAAGACATGATTCAAGAGTCGCTACTACCTCAATATAATCCATTTACATCATTCATTTGAGGATAAGATCTTGTTTCTACACAAAAGTCCAAAAATTCACTTTGTCAGGCAAAAGTCAACTGTATGGGATCACCTTTGACTTTTAAGGTTTTTGGTCAAAAAATGACTTTCAAAGATCAATATCATCAATATATGGATATTAAAGTCATTTGACCAAAGAAATTCAAAGAAATTCATCAAGGAGCGAAAAGTCGGGAATTAGGGTTTTTGAAGGCATGGTGAGAACTCAAAATTTCACCTACACAACTCAAAAAACTTCCAACATGAAAGTTGTAGATCTTGCAAAATAAAACAACATCTTACAAGGGAACTTTTTTCAAAAGATCAATCATTTATGAAGTTTTGGAAATTTTGAAGTTTAGGTCATAAACACTTAGAAATTTTTCTAAGTGTTTTAACCTAGTTTTCATCCAACTTTGGGCTCATTTTTCACGAATTTCCCAAATGATTCTGAAGAAGACATAAACTAATGATTTAAAGTAGATGTTTAGGGCTTTCCAAATTGTGTTCAACCTTCTCCAAATTCAATTTGAGCTAAGAGTTATGCTTGTTCAAAGTTGGCCTCATGAAGTAAAATTATAGGTCATGGACACTTTTGGACTTTGCAAATTTTGTGCAAATAACCTCTCTTATGGATGCTACACGACCCATAACACATCTGAAACCATGCCATGCATTCATTTTCACCATGCCATAAGAATTGAAGAAGATTCTAAAAACAAGAACATGTGATTATGTAATGATTACATTTGTGAATTTATGGCAAATTGATGAATCACCCAAGGAATCTTCTCATCAACCAATTAGAGCTCACTTTGCATCTGAAATGTCCCCTAAGATCAGATAGAATCAATGGATAGGGGAAGCTAGCCCGAAAATGCATCATTGCATTTTGGAGATTCTTTGAATTTCTTCATGGCTAAGAAACCAAACTCACTACACTAAGCAAGCTCACCACAGCCAATTGATCTGCATCCATTTGCTTATAAATACAGAGGCATTCCTCATTCAAAAACACACCAAAGCAACCATATTCCTTGCTTTCTCTTTCTCTTCTCATGTTCATTGTTTTTCAAAGTTCTTTGGCAAGAAGAATCGATTTCTTCAAACCAGAGCTCATCTTTGGGAAGTGAACATTCTAACATCTCAAGGGAGGTCATTTGAGGTGATCCAAGCACCTGGATCACTTCTGTAAGTGGAGGAACACCATTGTTGCTCTCACTTTGGAGCATTTGCAGTTGGAGGTCCATGGAGTAATTCAGGAGGTTCCGAGCCAAGCCAATCATCCAGGCACACTCCTCAGGTCATAGTGAAGCTAACCAGATGGCTGCAGCTCATCTGTAACTCATGAATCAACACCCTCCATGTTCACTTGAAGCTGAAATCGAGGGAGGTCCATAGAACAATTCAGAAGGATTCAGGCTGCAATAAGCATTCAGTTAGCATCATTGAGTCTCAGGGAAGCTATTGAGATCATTCATTCAAGCCCAGGTGCTCTCCATCATCCTCACGACCTCCATTTTCAGAGGTAAGTTTCTGAACTCCACCTCTTTAATTTAAGCACTCTTTGTGGTAAAGCTCGATTCTATCTTGTTCAGCATCATCAGAGGATTGAAAACCCTCTATCATCATTCATTTATTCATCTTGTGCATCATTTAATTTTAAAATTAGGGTTTATGTGTTCTTCGTGTTCATAATGAAATTCGTTAGTTACACTTAGAATAAATGAATTCTGAGCCCATAATCATGTTCCTTGTCCAAAAACGAGTGAGATTGATGTTTACATCATGCCATTTAGTTGAGAAACCAGAGAGTTAGGAATTTGAAAATCTGAAGCTCGAGGAAGAAGATGAACATGGCGCGCGTAAAATTTGAATTTCCTGGCTTATCTGAAAATATAATATATTGAGTGTATATAGTTAACAAGCTGCGCGCGCAGCTCAGTTGGTTAAGTTTTGAAATGTGATCATGAAGGGCGTGGGTTCGAACCTCTCTAGGGCCAAACCAATTTTTTAGCACCCATTTTCATTCCTTTTTTATACAAACTTCACACAATTAATAAACTTATCAAATTAAATCATTTTCACTTCATTTTTCACACACTTGTTATTTAATATACCTATTTTATGAATAATCAAAAAAATCATAAAAATGTTATTTATTTCATGTATTTTTAATTAGGTTTAAAATAGTATGTTTTAAATGTTTTCTTAAATACTTTAAAATATATATTTTCATTTTGTTTTAACCTAATTACTTTGTGAATAATTTTATGATAAAACCCTAATTATTTAGGTCTTAATTGGGTATAGATTTCATCTTTGCCTTAATTAAGTTGACTTTTGTCAATATTCAAAACTGTTTTCAATCTCTGATTAAACGGATGATTAAGGTTTTCAAACAACAAAACCTTGCATCATTCCAAATCATTTTTCAAATTGCTTTTACACCAGTACTGTAAAGTACTGGGCCTCTAATAGAGTGTAAGTCCCAAAAACCTTCTCTTCTTAGCTTGTTTTCAAAACTGTATTTTCAAAATCTTCTTTCTATTTTCAAAACATTCTTCTGGTATTTGAAGGGCATTATTCCCGGTGAAACTCTTCAGATACCTATGTGACCTTTGTCCATCTTCACTTCTTCTGTTTTCAAAAACCATTAACTGTTTATCATATATATATTCAACTGTTATCCACCAATTACTGTTGAGACTCTGTACATACTTCTCCAATGGCCTCCACTCCATCCAGGTTAGGCTTTACAAGCTTTCAATTTACAGTCTTTATTTAAATTACTGTCAAATATAAATTGTGCATATATATATTAGTTTAGAACTACGTTTGAGCATAAACCTTAGGACAGTTAAACTATATATATATATATTATAGGAATATGACCTAGGATTGAGAATGTCTTCCCGGTGAAGGCTCTTTCCTAATTAGAGATCTGTAGTTCAAACCCCCAAGATGAATTATTCCCGGTGAAACATCTTGGTAAAAACCTTAGAATCCAAAATAATAGGACACATCCACCCAAAGAGGAATTATTCCCGGTGAAACCTCTTACCCATTTGCTTAGAGCCAAAATAAGTTCAAAACTACATAAGCTTTCTCTTGTGCTATAACAAGGACCCTCGATTAGCCTCCTCTTGGGCTTTGTACAAGGACCCACAGGCTTCTTAAAAGCATTTCCAGCTTCCTCTTGAGCTTGTATACAAGGACCCATCAGGTTTCTTATAAACATAGGAACAGGTCTTTAGTCACCTTTTAGCCTACCCTGGTGAGTTTTCTTCCAATTTAAACCAGACTTTAAACAAGCCAAGTTTGTCTCAATTTTGCATTGAGTACACCTTTTGGAATGAGAGACATGGACAGTCTCTGTCACCCTTATCTTCATCAATCTTCCTTAGCAGAGTCTAGGATCTATGTTTATTTTCTCCTCAGCATGTGTCAGCCTTCATCTTGGGCTTTAAACAAGAAGTCTCCATTAGATAATCTTTCTGCCATCCATTTCAATCATAAAAATCCCTGGAAAGGGTTAGCCTCCAAAGTCAATTAAAATCATTCCTTCATTTTAACAAAATCCCTGGAAAGGGTTAGCTTCCACACATTCTTTCATTTTCAATAAATTCCCTGGAAAGGGTTAGCCTCCAAAGTCAATTAAAATCAACCTCCATTTTAACAAAAATCCCTGGAAAGGGTTAGCTTCCACACATTCTTTCATTTTCAATAAATTCCCTGGAAAGGGTTAGCTTCCACACATTCTTTCATTTTCAATAAATTCCCTGGAAAGGGTTAGCCTCCAACACATTCTTTCATCTTAACAAAAATCCCTGGAAAGGGTTAGCCTCCAAAGTCAATTAATAAAAATGTCAAAAATAAAGATTCATTTCTCTTAGGAGATAATTTCCCCAAAAGAGTCAAAACCCTTGGAAAAGGTCAGCCTCCAAAAACATGATAAAGTCAGTCTTTTAACAGACAAATTCTCCAGCTGAGTCAAAATCCCTGGAAAGGGTTAGCTTCCAAAGAAAAACAGTCTTTTAATAAATAAAACCTCCTCAATAGAGTCAAAACCAACAAAAACAGTTAGCCTCAACCTTGGGCTTCATACAAGGCACCCAAACAATAAAACTCCCCTGTCAAGAGTCAGCCTCAACCTTGGGCATTGTACAAGGCAGATAATAGAGTCTCCCCAGTAAGTTATTCATCTCTCAGTAGCCACAACCTTGGGCTTTGTACAAGGCAGATAAACCATATTGTCATGTGTCAAAGATTCCTAACACCTAGGATCTTTTCCCCATAGAGTCATCCATACTCAGTTTATTTAAGAGTCAGCCATAACCTTGGGCTTTGTACAAGGCAGAAAATAATGTTTTCCCTAGCTAGAGTCAGCCACAACCTTGGGCTTTGTACAAGGCACACAAAATAGAGTCATTCATAGTCTCAAAAATTCAGTTATCCTCAACAGTCAGCCACAACCTTGGGCTTTGTACAAGGCACACAAATAGAGTCTCCCTAAAAAGAGTCAGCCTCAATTCTGGGCTTTGTACAGAACACAAAAATACCCTGTAATTAATCCCCAGTGGAGTCATCTCCCAGAGTCAATAATATTAATAAATCAATCAAAAAGCCTCAAGCTTGGGCCTCATACAAGCCAGCTAAAGTCAAATCTTTCATACAGTAGATAGACATAGCTTATCTCTATAGAGAGATATTTTTACTACTCTACCACATTCAAACAAACAAACATTTCAATTTCAATTTCAATCAAAGTCTCCCATTTAGGACTCTGAAAAACATGCTCTGGCACATCCCCAGACTTGTACACTTTCCCTAATTTGGACGAGCATCTTTCTTTCATTTAAGAGGCATCTGACTGGCATACTTGCACACACAAGTAAGGTCCCCCTCTTGAATGAAATGAATTCAGTTATTCTGTCACTCTTTCAAAATGTTTGTGGTAGAATAGTACTAATACCTCTCTGTAGAGATGATTTCATGTCTCTTTACTGTAAACAGAGATTTAATTCCAAGCTTCAACCTTGAGCTTCAAGCAAGGCACCAAAAACAATTAATTTCCCTAGTTAGTTCCCCGAACTACATTAAGCTCTGACTTCCACTAGGGATATGTAGGCATGAGGTTCACAAGGAATCTCAGCGAGCTAATAAAATACCAAAAATAGTCAGTCTGTCTATCTGTCTGTCTTTTCAAATCAATTCAATTCCTTCTCCTGACACAAAGGAGAAACTTTCCCAATCATTAGCAGCAAACACAATCACAATGACACATAGAAGGTTCCTGTAGAGTACTACAGATATGTAGGGTGTTTAAACACTTCCCTATGTATAACCGACCCCCCGGACTCCAGAATTTCTAGTCTAGGTGAAATCCCCACACTTAGCAAACTCCTAGGGTTTAGTTGAGATCTTTTTTTCCCTTTCCTACTCGTAGGACCAATAAGAAAGTTCGTGTGATATCGTAGGAAGAACTGAAATAAAATTCATCCCACCACGGGCGCATTCTCCTTCCAAATTTCGCGTGAAGGGTTTAGCGTGCCATCCTCCCAAGTGAAACGGGGAGGTAAAAGAAAACGACACCACAATGCTCTCGCACTATTCTTGGCACTCCTTCTCCGAAAATCTTCATCTCTTTGCTCTACAAACTTAGCCCAATCTTCTTCACCAATGAAGATCTCATACTTTTTTGGCCGTCCCGGTGCCTCTTCAAGAAAGTTTCCATCTTTATCCTTAAGATAAGTGTTTGTCAAAAAAGCTTTCCACCCTCTATATCTTTTGCCGGCCAAACCAAGTATGTAGCGTCTACGATCATCTGGTATCTCAAAAGTCCTCTGCAAAAAAACATACTCATAGTGTGTTAGTATAAGTAATTTAAACAATTTATCGTCAAGATAATAACAACAATTAACCATATATGATATATACCTGAAGCTCGTCCCAAATCGCTTTTTTTTTTCGCATCCAAGTCTTCGCTTTTCAGATTCCATTTAGCTACGGAGACCGGAATATGCATACGAACAAGTGTACCAATATAACTTGTCAACTTTGCAGAATTAGGACCAATTGCTTGTTTATCAGAATTCCATTCCAATCGGTATACTAATCCTTGGTCTCTATGTCGAACGATTCCCTTCATGATAGTGATGCCTCGTGCAACTTCTTTTGCTTCAGTATCAGGTGGAGCATTTGTATCCGTGGCATCTCTTTCTTGAGCATCTCTTTCTTGTGAGTTTTCAGGTGGAGCATCTCTATCCGGAGCCATTTAACCTGTATCAAACAAACTAAAGCACATTAGTACACTATTAATAAGCTAACAATCTATACAAGTAAAATGGAAGTCAAACCATGCATGTACAAGTAAATCGGAAACGAAATCGGTACAAATCAAAATAAGCGTCAAAAAATAAAGTTGTCGGAATTGAACGAAATTTACATGGCTATGGTAAAACGTCCCCACGGACTCAAAAATAAAGTCGGTTTTCCGAAATTCAGACCCTAAGCCCGACTTTTGATTACGGGCAGAAGCAAAACCGATAAAAAAACAGTCCCGAAATGAACATATAAGTGCACGAGCAGCTCCGGAATCGTCAAAATAGTATAGTTACATGTAAAGAAGTCGACAAACGGATACATGGTTCAAAAGTTATGTACAAAACGAGAATATGCACCAAAATTGAATAAGTACTATACTATTGATTAAAACAATCGGTACAAATTGAATAAAACAAATTAGTCGGAATATGTATACTATTACCTTTATCACTAACGTCTCTTTCTTTTCTTGGTAGGATTGTGTTCTACGCGTCTCTTAACAACGCGGACGGTTGGATTGATCCAAATACCCTCATTATGATCATTTCTAGTACAAGATTCATTCTCATTTTGATCGTTTCTTGTACAAGATTCAATGCCAACACCAATATCACCTTGATCTTCAATGTTTTCATCTACTATTTTGTTAGATAAAAGCACTATAGACCATTTCGTACTTGTCGGATCATTGACATAGAACACTTGTTTAGCTTGAGAGGCTAAAATGAAAGGCTCATCTTTGTACCCTACCCTATTGAGATCCACTTGCAAAAATCCTGACTTATCCATTCGTATGCCACTATTATTTTCAACCCACTTGCAACCAAATACAGGAATCTGAAACTTCGCGTAATCAAACACCCAAATGCGCTCGATAACCCCAAAATATGACAAATTTGCAAATTTCGGATTTAAGTCATTCGCACTTGATATGTGCATTGCTTCAGCTACCAAGGTAACACCACTATTTTGCATAGTACTTTTATCATCCTGTTCTTTAGTATAAAATGTGTATCCATTAATAGCGTATGCGCTATAAGAAAGCATAATTACAGTTGGACCATAGGCTAAACATCTCAACCTTTCTGTTACTGAAGCAGGATCTGAACGATACTTTGAATAAATATGATCCCTAAACCACGGTATGAAACTTCGATTGTGCTCTCGTACTATCCAGTTCTCATTTCTATTTGGATTTAAATCTCGGAGAACAACCTTGTGCATTTCAACATACGGCTCAACCTCAATCTCATTGTGCAGAACATACAAGTGCGCTTGATCCCGTTCGACCATTGATACTGTCACAACTTTATTTCCAATTAGCCTTTTTCCTTCTTTTTTTTCGACAATATGAGATTTGGGGAGTCCAATTGATTGAACATTTGACAGATATTCAGTACAAAACTCAACCGCTTCTTCAACAACGTATCATTCGGCAATACAACCCTCCGGTCGACTTCTGTTTTTCACGTACCCTTTTAATATTTTCATATAACGTTCAGCAGGGTACATCCATCTCATATAAGCTGGTCCGCACAATTGTGTCTCTTTCACAAGATGAACGACTAGATGAACCATTATGTCAAAAAACGAGGGAGGAAAATACATTTCAAGATCACATAAAGTAACAACTATCTCTTTTTGCAATGTTGGTAAGATCGCGGGATCGACCACCTTACTGCAAATTGACCTGAAGAAGAAACACAGCTTAGTTATTGCGCTTCTTACTTTTTCTGGCAGAATAGAACGTATACCTATTGGTAAAAAATGTTCCATTATAACATGACAATCATGCGTCTTCAAACTCTTTAACTTGAGGTCTTTCATGGACACAAGTCTTCTAATATCTGAAGAGTAGCCTTCTGGAACTTTAACTTCACTGAGGAACTTACACAATGTTTTCTTCTCCTTTCTAGATAGAGTGTAAACAGCAGGTGGCAGATATGTTCGTCTTCCTTTCGTCACGGGTCTCAATTCAGTTCTCATCCCCATGTTTACCATGTCATTCCTTATGTTAACGCCATCCTTAGACTTTCCTGGTATATTGAGTAACGTACCTATAACGCTGTCAAATACATTTTTTTCAATATGCATAACATCCAGGAAATGTCTTACGTACAACGACTTCCAATATGGAAGTTCAAAAAAAATGGACTTCTTCTTCCACCCACCCTTGACAAGTGAATGTGCAAAAGGCTTGCCAAACTGAGTGCTCACATCTTTCACCTTTTCAAAAATTTGATCACCTGACAAAAAAGACGGGGCTGTACCATGTTCGGCCTTTCCGTTGAATGCTTTTCTCCACCCACGGTAGTGATGATTAGAATTTAAGAATCTACGATGACCGAGAAAGACATTCTTCTGACAAAGATCCAATCGTGTCGTATCGGTTTCATCTTCACAAACGGGACACGCCTTTTGACCTTTATTGCTGTACCCGGATAGATTTCCGTATGCTGGAAAATCATTAATTGTTCCAAACAACATCGCCCTCAAGTTGAAACTTTCCTTCCTATACCCATCGTAAACCTCCACACCGTTGTCCCACAAAAACTTTAAATCTTCGATTAACGGTGCCAAGTATACGTCTATGTCATTCCCTGGTTGTTTAGGCCCAGAAATTAGCATTGATAACATCATGTACTTACGCTTCATACATAGCCACGGAGGTAGGTTATAGATCATAAGAATCACAGGCCATGTGCTATGCGAGATACTTTGAATACCATGCGGGTTCATTCCATCAGTAGACAATGACAACCGAAGGTTTCTTGCTTCTTTTCCAAATTCAGGATAATCAGTATCAACTTTCATCCATTGTGGTGAGTCTGCCGGATGTCGCAACTTTCCATCAATAATTCTTTCATCTGCATGCCAAGTCAAGTGTCTTGAATCGGTCTCACTACGATACATGCGTCTAAATCTCGGAATTATAGGAAAATACCATAAGACTTTAGCAGGAGACAACTTTTTCTTATATCGAGGGGCACCACATTTAGGACACTCATTCAACGCTGCATACTCGTTTCGAAACAAAACGCAATCGTTTGGACATGCATGTATCTTATCATAGCTCATGCCAATAGAGGACAACATCTTTTTGGCTTCATACGTTCGATTGGGAAGAACATTATCCTCTGGTAGCATATCTTTCATAAGGGCTAATAACTCTGTGAAACTTTTATCCGACCATCCATTGTCCGCCTTTAAGTTGTACAACTTTAACACCGCAGACAATCTTGCGAATTTTGAACAACCATCATACAACGGTTTCTCTGCATCGCTTACCAACCTCTCAAACATTTTGGGACAATCCGCAAGATCTTCTTCAAGCGCTTCTGCAATCTCTTCGACTCGATCGTAATCGTATGTGTCTGTGCAATCGTCGTTTGAAGCATACTTCCTATTACAACTCGACCCAGCATTCCCGTTACTTTTCTCACCATGCATTGTCCAACATGTATAACTTCTATCAATTCCAAACCGTAGTAAATGGGATCCCAACTGTTTCCCGTCAACCTTATCCCCATAACAGCAACCCAAGCAAGGACACGGCATTCGAAGCGGGTCTTCGGAGTGCTTAACCGCAAACTCAACGAATTCCCATACCCCTTTCTCGTACTCTTTCGACAATCGGTTTGATCTCATCCATGTCTTATCCATGACTTAATTAAGCTAAACAAATGCTTCTTGGTTTCTCTATCAGGTACTAAGGAATTCTGTCAAGATAATAAATAGCTATCATCATAATAGAATACCTAATCAGAATACCTGATTTCTTAAAGAAGACATTACCTTATTTCAAGGTAATATAAGTCCACAAACCAAAAAATTGGTTGAGAGACACTAAATTGATATTAAAATTTAAAAAGAAGAAAATAACAAACTATAACAAACTATAAATTTAAAAAGTGAAATTTCTTTTTATATTAAAATTCAAACATTTTTTATGAAAGCAAATTTGAACTAAAAAATAGAGAAACACATGTTCTTTATATTATAAATAAAAATAGAGAAACACATGTAACCAAAAAAAAAAAATAGAGAAACACATGTATACATATTTTTTATTAAAATGAACTAAAGTGCATGCAATAAAATTATTCATTTTTAAAGAAAACAAAAAGTGTCAAGTTTTAACATTTTAAAAGGATGAATTCAAGTATTTTTGGAAAATAAGAGGGTGTTATTTCTCTTAAGAAGCAAAAAGTTTAAAATGCAACTCTTAATTTCTATTACTATAGCAACCGTTTGTTATAGCTTTTGTTTTTTTTATAAATTTCTTTGTATCATTAAAAGTGGTTTTTTTAATGATACAACAACCATATTTCCATCTTCTAATTTTACTCCAATTCAACAAACCACAACAACCAACAAACAAAAAGCTACGCCAATATTATGGCATAAGAATGACCCCTAATTATTTCCTAATTTTGATCTATCACCATTCATGGAACAAGTTATACACATGTTTTAACTATCAAAACACCATATTTCCATCTTCTAATTTTACTCCAATTCATCATTGAATCTTAGTTTTATGTCACAACTCAAACCACCTAAACTCTCATAAAACTAATAAGGAAGATTCAAAACTCATAATCATACATGTAAGATTTACTAAATCATAGTTCTACCATGATTATCCAAACAACAACACAAAACATGATCATCCAATTTCATCAATTCACCATAACTATGAAACTCCCCAGAAATGCAGAATTTCCTCAATCTTTCCACCAAAACTCAGTGTTGTTCCAAATGTCAGTGTTGTTCTAAATGTCAGTTCTAAAGATTCTAAATGTTCCATATAAAATTCCAAACAAATTCTCATAAGCATATTCAAAAACATATAGCAGTATGAATAAGAACATATAGCAACCCACATACAGCATATTCAAAAACTTAGAAATTACCTAAAGGGATGCAGGGAGAACGGAGAACGGAGGGAGAACGGAGAACGAACGGAGGCGGAAACGGCGAACGGAGGCGGAGACGGAGGCGGAAACGGCGGCGGAGACGGAGGACGGAGGAACTGAAATTGATTTAGGGAAGAATCTGAGATTTAGGGATTCTGGGTGTTTGTTCGCGAGGAGAAGAAGAGAAAGATACTGAGAAGCGCTTCTGAAATTAATTGGGGCAATTTTAATTTGTTTTATTTTAAAACACCTACGAGGGCGCTTCTGAAAAGCGCTTTAGAAGGGCCACCTATGCCAGCGCTTTCTCTTAAAAAGCGCTTTTGTAACCCCCCCCACTTTAAGAGCGCTTTCAAAAGCGCTTTCATATCCCCCACTATAAGACCCCTATAAGAGCGCTTTTGAAAAGCGCTGTCATACCCCCCCCTTTAAGAGCGCTTTTAGAAAGCGCTTTCATAGCCCCCCCCCTATAAGAGCGCTTTTGAAAAGCGCTTTCATTACCCCCCCCCCCCCCTTTAAGAGCGCTTTTTTAGCGTGTTTTTTTATTTTGTTTTTAGTGCAACCTATAACAGCGCTTTTTACTAGAAGCGCTTTAGTAGGTGTGCTGCTAAAACTTAAATTTGGCGTAGTGGATGATGAACCTTTAGGTTTCGAAATGGATCCATTAGGATCAGTCAAAAGAATGCAAGCTCAAGATCCCCTGGAAGAAGTTGATTTGGGTGATGGGATCAATAAAGGCCTACATATGTGAGCACGAAGCTTGCAAGTTGTTTAAAAACCAAGTTGATTCGACTCCTAAGGGAATACAAAGATTGTTTTGCTTGGGATTATCACGAAATGCCTGGTTTGGGTCGACAGGTGGTGGAACATCGACTACCTTTAAACCCAGGTAAAAAACCTATCAAGCAGCTTCCTAGAAGATTTGCGCCAGAGGTTATGGAAAAAATCAAAGTAGAAATTGAAAGATTGCTGAGAAGCAAGTTTATTCAAACTGCGAGGTATGTCGAATGGTTAGCCAATATAGTGCCTGTCATAAAGAAAAATGGTAGCCTTCGTATATGCATAGATTTCAGAGATTTAAATAAGGCTACCCCTAAAGATGAATATCCCATGCCGGTTGCTGAAATGTTAGTCGACTCTGCAGCCGGATTTGAATATCTCAGCTTATTGGATGGATATTCAGGTTACAACCAAATTTTTATAGCTGACGAAGATGTACCTAAGACGGCGTTTCGATGCCCAGGTGCTTTAGGAACTTATGAATGGGTAGTAATGCCCTTTGGTTTAAAAAATGCTGGAGCTACATACCAACGAGCCATGAATTCCATGTTTCATGATTTTATTGACAAGTTTATGCAGGTTTATATTGATGATATTGTAATAAAATCTAACTCTGAAAATGGTCATTTGGACCATCTTTGACAATCTTTTGAACGAATGAGGAAATATGGACTCAAAATGAACTCTTTAAAATGTGCTTTTGGTGTACATGCAGGGGATTTCCTGGGCTTCGTGGTTCACAAGAAAGGCATTGAGATAAACCAAAATAAGACGAAAGCAATCTTGGAGCTAAAGGCGCCAGAAACAAAGAAACAACTCCAGTCATTGTTGGGGAAGATTAATTTCTTGAGGAGATTCATCTCAAATCTAAGTGGCAAAACGAAGATATTTTCACCACTTGTGAAGCTCAAGAACCAAGATCAATTCAAATGGGAGCAAGAACGTCAACAGGCGTTCGACCAAATAAAAGCTTATTTAACTAAGCCTCCTATTTTGTTACCCCCCAATAGGACAAAAAGTATGAAATTATACATAGCTGCATCAGGCTCGACAATTGGGAGTATGTTAGCCCAAGAGGATGATAATGGCGTCGAAAGAGCTATATATTATCTAAGTCGAACCCTAGTAGATGCTGAAACTAGGTATAATTATATTGAAAAATTATGCTTATGCTTGTACTTCTCATGTAATAAACTTAAGCAATATATAAAGCCTGTTGATGTGTATGTGTCCTCTCATTTTGATGTTGTTAAACATATGTTGTCTAAACCAATTTTGCATAGTCGAATTGGTAAGTGGGCCTTAGCGCTAACTGAATTTTCCTTGACATATGTCCCTTTAAAAGCTATGAAAGGACAAGTTGTGGCTGATTTTATAGTCGACCATGGGTTAGTCGAATTGTCTGTAAATCAAGTCGAACGAACTAACTGGAAACTGTTTTTTGACGGTTCTAGTCACAAAAATGGATCAGGCATTGGAGTCTTGATTATTTCTCCCAAAGGACTTCCAAAAAAGTTCCATTATAAAATGAAAGAAGTATGCTCTAACAATGAGGTTGAATATGAAGCCTTGATAACTGGTTTGAAGGCCCTAATAGATTTAGGGGCAAAACGAGTTGAGATTCGAGGTGATTCTGAGCTAATAATTCGACAAATCAAAAAAGAGTATAAATGCATCAAAGAAAATCTAATAATGTATTATGCAATTGTGATACGCTTATTAGAAAAATTCGAACATGTCGAGATCTTGCATGTACCAAGATCTAACAATTGCATTGCCAATGAATTGGCACAAATTGCTTCTGGGTATAGAGTTTCTAAAGACAAGTTAGAAGATATGGTTGAGATCAAGAATAAAGAAACCCATGAAGTATTAGACAAGTTAGGTCAATTGTCGACGTCAAAATTTGAGGGGGTAGGTGATAATGTTGAAAGTAAAGTTGAAAGTAAAGATTTGTATGCCTTAGAAATTTTTGCCATCGACAATATGACTGATGCTGATTGGAGAAACCCATTGGTCCAATACCTAAATAATCCAGTCGGAGGAACTGATCGAAAGATTAAATATAGAGCTCTAAACTATGTGATATTAGGAAATGATTTATACAAGAAAACAGCCGAGGGTGTATTGTTGAAATGCTTAAGTGAAGCTGAAGCATATTTGGCTGTGTCAGAAGTTCATAGTGGTGTTTGTGGAGCTCATCAATCAGGCCATAAGATGAAGTGGTTGTTGTTTAGACAAGGTTTATATTGGCCAACAATGTTAAAAAATTGTATTGAATATGCAAGAGGATGCCAAGAGTGCCAGAAATTTTCAGGCATTCAACATGTTCCAGCCAGTGAATTGCATGCCATTGTCAAACCTTGGCCTTTTAGAGGATGGGCTTTGGATTTAATAGGAGAAATCAAACCTGCATCGTCTAAGCAACAAAGATTCATTTTAGTAGGAATAGATTATTTTACTAAATGGATAGAGGCAATCCCATTAGTTAATGCTGATCAAGAAGTAATGATTAGTTTCATACAAAAACACATTATCTACAGATATGGGATTCCAGAAACTATTACTACTGATCAAGGATCCGTTTTTGTTGGTCGAAAGATGCAAGCTTTTGCAGCAGAGACGGGATTTAAATTGCTAACATCCACTCCGTATTATGCTCAGGCTAATGGTCAAGTCGAAGCTGCTAATAAAGTTATTATAAATTTGATAAAAAAGCATGTGGGGAGAAAGCCAAGAAATTGGCATCAAACGCTCGACCAAATCCTTTGGGCTTGTCGAACGTCGCCAAAGGAAGCAATAAATACTACCCCATTTCGTTTGAGAAGAGAAGTAAAACGAGGAGAAAGAAAGAAAAAGGGGAAAGAAGCTGTACATATATATATAAGCTGGTGGTGACGTCATTAGAAATCGTGCAAAAAGAAGTTGTAAAATCAAAGGTCATGTCAAAGAAACGCTTTGAAAACTGGTTTCAGAAAGTGGGAGTAGTTATAGCCCATTACCTAGTGTTTATGTAATAATTAGTGCCTGGGAAAATGAAATGTAATCATGGCGTAATGGGAATTAACAAAAGTCGAAATCCAAGAAAGAACTGAAACGCCATCTTTTCTCTTTCCTAAAGTCAGTCGAAAGAAGTCGCTTGGGGGGCAATTTGTTACCCTAGGATTTCGACTTACCAATAAATGGGCAACTGGGACTCAAAATTGGTAATTGGACCTCAATTTGATAGAAAGGCCCTAAATTGGTAATTGGGCCTCAATTAAATAATTACATTGCCATTTGGGTCGAAGTGGTTCGACTAAGTAATGCTTAGTAGTCGAAGCTGTTCGACTAGAAAGATTATCAGAGGCTTCAGCGTTCGATCAAAAGTATGTGAAGACTTAAGAATTTTTGCTGCAGAAACTGAAGTGGAAGTCGAGAGGTATTAGAAGTTAAAAGGAGACAGTTTTCAGCAGTTACAAGAGACGCGTGGAGGTCTCACAGTTGAAGATCTTGCATGTCAAAGACACGTGTTGACTGATAATCAGTCGACCGTTATTAGTAGTTATTTTATTTTACTATTTAAGCAAGTTCCATAGGAATAGTTAGGGGTCCGCATTTTCTACAAAACACAAGTAAACTCAAATCTCTGTGCAATAATGAGTGACGAGTGCAACCTTGGAATGTACGTATGCGTACCAGTTTAATTAATGCAATCATTTTACGTTATATTTCGTCTTTCAGTGCACATTTACTGCCTTCTTATTGCTTTGATTTACTTTAAAGCCTTTAATTTCAGTGTTTTACTTTTACTTTAAAGTCATTGTTGCATTCAATACAAACCAGATACACATAATATAACAAAATAAAGCAATTAGTCCTGGAGTATTCTAGTTGATTCCGCAAAAGTAACCTTTAAAAAGGAAACTAGCGCTTGTTTACCATTTTTTTTGGGTAAACACCGCCAAAAACCAATTTCTTTGTAGTGTACATTTCACACAAATTGTATTATCTTTAAGGAAAATGCTTATTGTTAAGAAAATATGAAAACAAGAAAGGCAAGAATAATCTCAACCATTCATTATCACCACTATTCCATGATCCCAATTAAATAGGAAATTAAATTAAAAATAAAAATTATACTCTAAAATAAAGACATGTGTACATTCTTGCATTTCTTTTTAATTTCTTTCGTACTAAATAACATTACTCTATACTCCCTCCGTTTTTTATTATAAGTCGTTTTAAACTTTTCACACAGATTAAGAAAAATAATAATTGTTGTATGAAAATGAGAAATTATGAAGGTTTTTACAAAATTATCTTTCATTAATGACATGTGGAAGATAAATTTATATAATTGAAAGGAGAGAGAATAATAAATATTTAAGGATATAATAGGAAAAATAGCATTAATTATTCATTGGAATTGTAAAGCGACTTATATTAAAATACAATTTTTTTCCAAAACGACTTATAATAAAAAACGGAGGGAGTATTTAATTGTATTTCCATTTTTATGTTTTGTTTATTATTATTATTATTATTTATTTTATGACTCAATTTTTAACCAAGTTTCTTGTTAAAATTAATTTTTCAATGTTCTAATGTCCAATTGTTCCAGCAACTTTCTCACTTTTCTATTGCCCGAATAATCTTTGGGAATTCTATTTAATTTTCAGAGTTATGGAAGTTCTTTAGAGAAAATCTTTGGCATATTACCGTTTTTTTTATAATAGGCAAATCCAATAAAAGGGAGTATAAGGGATACTCCACCCAAAAATACAAAACGGAAAACCCTTACATCCTTAAACAAAGGAGAGATTTTATGTTTTAAATGTAAAAATTACAACAAACATCGAGGTAAAAGAAGAGTTTAACCATGTCCAAGATCTAAAGACGATGATCGACATACACTCTTCGAACACTACCGTGAATATGAGAGTGTGACGAGAAACTTGTTATCCCAAAGAACCTTTTTTAAATTTTCACAATCTTCTTCCAAATCTTAACAAATATTTTAAGAAAAGACAAAAATAATAAATAAATAACATTAAGGACAGAAATAAACTTCCCCTCCTAGAGACACGTACCTATGCCTTCACGAGCGGAACTACTTAAGTAATAAGATTAATTAGAGATTCCCACATAGTAGACAGACGACCCCTCCTCTTTCCGGAAGACCAAAGTAATTAAAGTTAATTGCAATAAAGAAAGTCGGAAGCAAGTTGTTAATATTCAATGATTTATATATAAAAGTGATACAAAAATAATTTTACCCAACTTTCCTTCCATTTAGTAGATTTTCAATTTTAGATGTCACAATAGAATTGATTAATCTTTGATAATGCATATCCTTTAAACCTTATGAATTTAAACAAGAATAAAATAAAGTATAATATGTGAACTTGGGAAGAAAAATGAGAAAGGGTACTTTACACAGTGTCCCAAAGATAAGTAGTGTAATTAATTGCATTGATCATATATCCTATCCTAGGATGGTAACATAGCTAAAAGAAGAAAGACATTGTTATGGAAGGGGCCGCAGCTAGCCAGTAGCTAGTTTGCCAAGTGTTGTTATTCTGCTCTGTCAACTGCTTTTTTGCTGCTGCGGGCTAACATTCAGTTTATATTCAAATTGCTGCCTTCATTTCTTTCATTAATTCTTCATCTACTTCCATTTTTCATTCTCTTGGAAAAGATGGATGCAGATGCATGCATTCACGTGCTTTGTTAATAACCGTTTGATTCAGATTTCATGATTAAAAAACATCTCAATGTGTGCATCTTTAAAAAAAAATGTTAATCAGTGCCCTCAGAGCAATGGTTAAGACTTTTAAAATAGTAAATTTATCTCGATAATCTGCGTATTTAATGTTTCGAAAATTGAAATATTAAATTTTCTATAAAATATTTTCCTTTTTTATAATGCTTAACTGGTTAGCAAGGCACTTAAAAAAAAAGAAGAAAACTGTCTCATTAAAGCAACTCAGTTGATACTCTACAGAAACATTAAATATAGGAGCACAGGTTCAAACCCTATATCTATAAATAAGATAGATTAATTATTCAATAAATCTAAAAAATATTACGAAATTAAACATAACAAATCAGAAAACAAGATGAATTTATGATAATTCATAACTAACCAGATAAGAAAATCTAGTTAGAAAAGAAAACTATCTCACTGGATAAAGTCAGACTTGAAGAACTCACTCATAAAAATTACAATGAGAAATGAAGTATGAACCTAAGATATATACAATTAAACACCAAATATGTCTACCAATATTCAACATGTGTTAATTTCCATAACAATACAAGCATATCAAAGAGACAAGTATGAAAGTGGGTAGGAACAATTAGTTATTCCAATGTCTATACATTTGTGCACAAGCATAACTACTTTTTCAGATCTACAAGTTTCAAATCATACAAATCTATATGAAACAACTGTAAAAAAAATAAAAAATTAAACAGATCTCAGAAGATAATTAGATTATTATATTACCAATGAAACAGTATCACTTGATTTCAGATTCCACCCCATCCTTCTCTTTCTTAACTTCTGCAAGAATAATTCATATTGGAATTTAGCACATATGCATATACATGGAAGAGAAACAAAGAAACAATGAATGAAAAAGTATTGATATATTAGAAAGAATTAAAGAAACCTTTTTTTTAGGGTTCTATGATATAGAAGATTGAAATCCTAGTTGAAAATCTGAAAACTGAAATTAGGGTTTTGTATATATATGCTTCCAGTCAAGAGGTGAAGCTGTCATATGATCTATTCTTGGCATTAGAAGCTAAGCTCAGATCATGCTGGCAGCTTCAACTGCTGAAGGTGCATAATCTATAGATATATAATAATATCATAAGCTTTTCCTCCACAAGCACTTCAGTTTCTGCCTCTTTTCATGGTTTCTTCAAGGTTGAGGCTCCATATATATACCAATAATTAAGAGCCATGAGAACTGAGAAGATTGGGAACTTATAGTTATAGGCTGGCAAATAAAATTTCCTCTTTATGAAAAAAATAAATTATTCATATTTATTATTCATTCAATGCAATTTTACCTATTATATTGTCAATAACATATTAACCATTTTCTTTAAAAATTGTCAAAGGGGGACCTTGTTATTTTTCATAAATAATTAATTTTTATAATAAAGAAATTCACCATTAACTAGAATCCATATTAAAAATCTTATAAAAACAATCAAATAAAAATAACACATCTTTATTTTTTATATGAATATATATAACTTTAAAAATAAAATAACCCTAGATGATTTTGCTTTCTTGTATAAGAGTTTTTAATTAAAATTTGTAGCTATAATTTTTTTATTTATATATCAAGTAATTTGAAAAGGTTGAAAGAAACCCTATACTAGTATGTATAGTGGTTACTTTAATTTATTAAAATATTTGTCTCCCTGGGGCCTGTACTGTGCTTAATTTAAATTTTAAAGAAACCTATTAAGGCTACGTTTGGACCATCTCTGCTTCTAAGTACCTAGTTTTGTTGTCTCAGTGTCGTCTCTTTAATTTTGTTTCATATGATGGAGATAGATCACTGTCTCTCTTGCTTTGTATTTTTCTGCAACTTATTTTATCATGTGTCTCTTTGTGTTATTTGAAATGTAATTTAGATGTTATTATTTCTTTAAACCCTAACCCTGACAGTGGATATTTTATTGTGGTTATAAAATATCAAGGAGAATGGCATGTTGTTATCCCTTTTAAAAAGAGAGAGCATCTTTTCCTACATTATTAAGATGTATGTATAGTCGGCTCAACTGTGAAACAACTGTAGATTAACTCCTGCTTTGGTGTCTAAGTCTCTTTAGGCGCCCCAAAATTGTTTATTAATTAATATGTCTATAGTGTATGGTGAATGGTCCATGGTGAAGCATCTACGATTTGGTTTGTTAAGTGGATTTGGTTTTCTAAGTGGATTGACATCAAGTATATTATTTTCTTGGGAACTTTGTCCCAGATTACGTGACAATCTATTTTAATGTGTTTGGTGTGTTCGTGGAAAATAAATAATGTTTGCAATATATGTGACATACTTGTTATCACGGAAAATTGTCACAGATTTAAGGTGATGAATGTCTAGGTCTTTGATGAGATACGTCGACAACCATTGAGCCTAGCAAGTGGCGATTGCTAAAATGCGGTATTCTGCTTCTGAAGATGATTTAGAGAGTACGTATTACTTCTTGTTTTTTGAGCATATGACAAAGGTTTCTAGGTAGAAATTAAAATTAGTAGTAGAGCGTCTTGTTTCGTTGCAAGAGCCTCCTTTGGAATCAGTTAAGTCTATTAGAGTATGGTAGAAATTTGTCCTGAATATAAGGCCTTGGGTAAGGGCTAATTTGATGGATTGAAGAATCCCATGAAGAGCTTGAAGGTGTACATCGGTTGGATTGTAGAGGAAATGACTTAACCTACAAAAATAAAAACTTATGTCAGGTCTAGTGTGAGTTAAATAGAACAACTTACCTATGAGACTTCTAACTGAAGTATGGTTGAGAAAAAGAAGTTCTATTTCAGAGTTGAGTTTGTGATTTATTGGCGTTGAGGTAGGTTTGGCACCAAGAAGTTCTTCCACTTATAGGAGGTCCAAACTATACTTCCTTTAGAAAATAGAGATGCCTTGTGAGAGGATCTTGCAACTTCAAATATCAGAAAATACTTCAGGTTACCATAGTCTTTGATACGAAATTTAGTATCTAAGACAAGCTTAAATTTCGAAATGACATTCATATTAGTCCCTATAATTATTAAGTCATCAACAAAGAATAGAATGGAAGTAAAACAATTACAATTATTTTTGTGTCATCAACTTGAGAAGTTAATAATAAATAGTAAAAACTAAGTCATGCAAGTCTATGTTAAAATATAAGAGATGGAGAGGGAGGGGGAGAGAGAGAGAGAGAGAGAGAGAGAGAGAGAGAGAGAGAGAGAGAGAGAGAGAGAGAGAGAGAGAGAGAGAGAGAGAGAGACTGTACACCAGATTTATGTTGGTTCAATGATGTCATCCTCGCTTTATGCTTTGTCCAGTCTTTAGTGGCAAGCCATTGAAAATTCGTAGGGTCTTCCACTATTTAAAAAATAAATGTATATAGTTTTGGTTACAATGAATAATAAAACAACGTTGAAGACTTCAAATCCAATTATTTATTAAGCAAAAACAATTCAAAATCTGAGATCTCTTATGTTGTAACAAAACACTCTAAATTGGTGAAATCAATTGATCCTCTCACGATCTTGATTCATGAGTCTTGTTAGACACAAATTTTCACTCCAAGCTTCTGTTTTACAACAATCTTCACTCGAATCTTCAAGCTGATACACACACAAAGAACTTTACAAAAAATTGTTATATTCCCTAATGTACCTTGTATCTACTGTGGAACTATGTCCTGGTTGGCAAGGTTATCTACAGCTGATCTTGGTGGTATATGATCCTAGTGGTTTTGATGATAACAACAACTAATGTCAAGCGGCATTCAGTGGAGTCCTTAAAGATCGATGGTCAATCAACCTATGATTATGTGCTCTATCAAATAAGTTATATCAAGCTTTATCAAATAAAAGAAGTCAAGTCTTAGATGAAGTATGGAATCAATGATGAATCTAGCAAGGGATCTTGAAGCTTCAAGATTGTGAAAGAGAGGAAGTGTGAAAGATTTTCGGGTCCCATGTATGAGTCATCAGCTTAATGTACGAGTATAAGAGTGTCTCCTTAAATAATAAGGAAATTGTCACATATGAAGGATTGAAAAATACTTAGAAAGGGGGGATTGAATAAGGGTTTCTTCTAAAAAAAAGGTAGATAAAAATAAATCACACAGTTATTTTTATCCTGGTTCGTTGTTAACTAAACTACTCCAGTCCACCCCTGACAAGGTGATTTACCTCAACTGAGGATTTAATCCACTAATCAAACTGATTACAATGGTTCTCCACTTAGATAACCTCTAAGTCTTCTAGAGTCTACAGATCACAACTTGATCACTCTAGGAACTTCCTTTTACAATCAATGTAAAATAATACAAGAGATTAAATTTCTTCTTAATAAGCTATAATCACCAAGTGCTTTTTATCTTAAGTTTAATTTCTAACACTCACTAAGATATTACAAAGTTGTGAGGTTGAAGATGAAGTTCTTCTTTGCTTTTGTGTGATTTCAGTTCGACAGCGTTTTGGTTCTTTTGTGTTCAAGAGTTGTTGCTGCTTCTGAATCAGAACTTCTATATATAGGCGTTGAGGAAATGTGACCGTTGGGAGCATTTAATGCTTTGCGTGAATAGTACACTGCTGCATTTAATGTTTCACTCTTTTGTCAACTACCTCGAGCCATGCTTCAACTGCTTTTTCTGACTTTGCCATTTGTAGCTTCTAACGTTCTTTTTGTCATTCAGAGATTTGACGTTATAGCCTTTTCATCTTGTACTTGCTTCTGGACTCAGATTATGTAGAATAAACATTTGAATATCAGAGTCTTCAGCTTTGGTGCAGATGCAACTTCTGTCTTCAGACTTTAGAAGTGCTTTGAGCGTGATACCATCAGATCTTCAGAGCTTTGCTTCTGACTGCCATCTTCTGATGCTTTCTAGATCATGTTCTGATTTCTTCAAGAACATCTTCTGATGTCTTCCAGACCATGTTCTGATGAAGCCATCCAGATCTTCTGGGTCACAGCTTCTGAGCACTAATTTTGTGCATACTCTTTTAGACTTTTCCTGAAATGGAAAACGTGAATAATTAGAGTACTATATTCTCTTATACAAAATTCATATATAATGTTATCATCAAAACTAAGAATATTGATCATAACATTTCTTGTTCTAACAATCTCCCCCTTTTTGATGATGACAAAAACATACATAATTGATATGAATTTGTATCCAGAATATCAGATGAAAAAGACAATACACAGATATAGCATAAAGCATATTAATCACAGTGTGTGAATATGTCTCCCCCTGAGATTAATAATCTCCCCCTATAATTAATACTAGAAGATTTTATAAATAAAAGACTTCCCTGAGTATTTTCTATTTCAGATGAGACTTTCACGTTGAACTTTAAACTTCAGATAATTCAGAGCTTTACTTCAGAGCTTCCATTGGACAGCTTCAGAGCTTTGAATTTCTCTTTGAGAGCACTTGGCTTTATCAGAGCATCAAGAAGGCTTGCTTGTATCAGAGCATAGCTTCTTGTATCAGAGCATAGCTTCTTTCTGATCTTGAAACTTCTTGTATCAGAGCTATCAGAACATTAAGCTTGATTGCTTCAACTCTTTAGAGAGATTTCCTTCAGATATGCTTCTCCCCTTTTTGGCTTGTTTAGAGTATCACATTCCTGCAAAACTATCACATTCCTGATATTATAAATCAATTCAAATTAGCACGTTTCTCCCCCTTTTTGTCATAACATCAAAAAGTATAAAAGATTCAGATGAAAGACCACACAGAGTGAAGAAAGAAATATATTTTATTGATTAATCATAAGGGAAGAGTACAAAGCAGATGCACAACAAAACAAATGCAAAAACAAGAAGAAAAAAAAACAATTAAGACACAAGACTCATACTACGACTGGTTAAGCTTAGAGGCTAAGGCTTCCAGAAGGTTCTTAATCTCAGCGGTGTCTTCAGCTTGCTTCTTGGAGGATTCTTCTGTTCTCTGCATCCAAGTTCTGAATTCACTGTTGGTTTCATCTTGCTTGTCTAGACGACTGAACACTGAAGCTTGGTTCACTTGGAGTTTCTTCAGAGTTTCCATCAAAACATATGTAGAAGGACCAGTAGAAGAAGAGGGAACATTAGAAGTTGGAATCATCTGATTATCAGCAATTGGTTCCTCTTCAACAGGAATTTCTTCAGCTTATTGCTCTTCAATAGGTTCTTCTTCAGCAGGATACTTAATAACTAGATACACCAGATCAGGATACTCTTCCAGAGGATTCTCCCGGAACCAATCAAACAGATTCTTAAAGTCTCCAGTCAGAACTGAAAACGGATAAGGAGTCCAAACAACCAGAGGCAAAGGATTATCCACTTCCATTTCATCCACAAAGGGAGCTTCTTTCAGAGGCTTCCAGTCAAAAATAGGATGATATTAAATGCCAACAACATACTCCAAAGCTAGTCCAGCAGGACCA
This sequence comes from Vicia villosa, assembly GCF_029867415.1. Taxonomy (NCBI): domain Eukaryota; kingdom Viridiplantae; phylum Streptophyta; class Magnoliopsida; order Fabales; family Fabaceae; genus Vicia; species Vicia villosa. The sequence goes on along the minus strand of NC_081180.1, from coordinate 126,929,140 downwards.
GGAGCAGCAGCAAGACAATCCTTCTGGAGGTCCAGAAACTCTGCTTGTACGTCTTCAAGAAAAGTCGTCCAGAGCTTTTCAGCAGCCACATGACTAAGCTTGGAGTCATGGGCAACCTTCAGATACTCTAACCATGTCCGTACCTTATATTTTAACAATTCAAAATGTACATTAACAGAAGGTTTAGGAGGTTGGTTCTGAAACGAGTGATTGGAGATTCTGGGTTAGAGAGTGAATATGGTTCAGAAACTCTATCAAACAAAGAGGTGTTTGAAGAGGAAGGTTGAAGGGATGATTCGGCTTCATTGTCAGGGTCTAAGAATACGACAATAGGTGAAGATGAAGGATTCTGAGGGGTAGGTTTAAAAGGGCGAAGTTTGCGAAAGAAAGAATCAGAGGAAAAAGATGATTCTGAAGAGGGAAGGGTGAAGTTGCAGAACACAGGAGTGTCAACAACTGAAGGTTGAGGTTGAGATTCAGAAGGTGGGGGTTGAGGTTGAGGTTGAGCAGAAGTGAAAAGAGTTTCATCTGGAAAGATGGTGTTTAAAGGTTTTGGATCAAGAATGGGTTCAGAATCAAGAATAGGTTGTTTGCCTTTAGACTTGGAGGAAGCAGAAGATGGAGGGTTAGAAATTTTAGTGGTTCGAGGAGGATTTTCTAGGGCTTTTTCTGGTGATTTTTTTGGTGGAGATTCTGTTGATATAGGTTTAGAATTTAAAACATGAGTAGGAACAGAAACAGGCTCAGAAATAGAAATACCTGAAGATTTTTTCTTCTTCTTCTGAGTCTGTGAAGGTCCGTCTCCAACAGATTTTCTCTTCTTCTCCTTCTTCTCTTCCTTTTTCTTCTTCTCTTCTTCCTTTTCTTGAATTTCTTCTTTCTGCTCTTCTTTCTTTTCCTTCTTCTTCTGTTTCTTCTTTTCTTTCTCTTCTTTCTCTGGTACTTGATCAGCTGTAGTGAGAAGCACTTTGTTGCTTATCCACACAGGATCATACTCAGAACCTTCCTGTTTACACATCTCCAGATAGGTGAGGACGATGCTGGGATGCTCATTTCTGAAGAACATTTCAAAATCATCCAGAGCAGGAGCCCTTCTGGTCAAGATCTCAGCGTCCACTATGGGAGTAGCAGCAATGGTCTCAATGAGATTCATCTTCTTCAGAGTGTGGGCATTCATAGTGCTTCCACACATTGCATACAAGTCCTTGACAATTCCAGTTTTTTCTAAATCACCCACCAGTCCAGTCTCAACTAGAAGATCAGTGATTGTCCTTCCAAAGGGAATGATGTTCCTTCTAATCTTTAGAGTCTTCAATCTGGCTGGCTCTCTAGAGCCCCTCACATGATTCCACATGTGGTTAAAAATAATGAAAGGGAGATCCACCTTCTCTTGGTTACCAATACAATACAGAATGTATTGTTGGTCCTTATTGACATAGTTAGGAGAAACAATTGCTTTTCTGTGGTAGATGCAACCCAGAAGGAACTTAGCCCAAATTCTGTAGGGATCCTTCAATTCCTTGATGCTAGTAGACTCATTTCCAGACTTGAAGATTTTTGCATAAACAACGTCCCAATCTGTTCTTCCTATTATGGCTCCAGAAGCACCTTCACATCCTTCTATACCAAACAATCTTCTAATAAGATTTTCTATAATGGAGATCTCTTCGCCATGAACAAAGGTCAGAATTGCTTTTGGCATTAAAGAAGCATGAACCCAAAACTCTTTGACCAATTCTTGGTAAACTGGTCCGCACAAATGGTAGGAAAACGGTTCCCAACCCTGAAATAACATGTTGTTCTTCAAATGAATGTTGTGTTCTTCTAGATTATCAAAATCGATAATCATTTCACCAAGAACGTCTAATTCGTCCATAGGAATCAGACAAGTCTTCTGTGGAACATTTTGTTGATGTTGTTGATCTTGATTTTGTTTTTGATGTTGTTGTTGAGAAGACGAAGCCATTGAAGAACACTTGAGATTTCTGGTTTTCTTGCTTTTAGGATTTTTATGAAGAGAGAAGAGGAGACAGAAATGCATAAAACGAGAGATGATGAATGAGTGAAAAGAGAGAAAATGAATATGATATGTGTTTATATAGACACGGATTTGAAAAAGAATGCAATGAAATTCGGAATGCAAGCAGTTACAGAAACTGAATCAATCACATTTAATGTTGAGAGACGTTAGTGGAGATAACGTGAGATTTGAAAAGATTTGCACAGTTACCTAGGGCGGAGTCTCATCAACTACACGCATGCTTGTCCCTTCAGAATGAACACGTGATCATCAGGAATAGCTGGTGACAGTTGTTTTGCTTTAGCAGAAATTCTATATCATACTTAGACATATGAAACGTTAGGAATAACAGAATCAGAGTGTCTAAATGATCATACATAAACAGAACATCTGATAAGAAAATAAATAAACATTTTCAAACAAATCCATATATCAGATCTTCTCAACACCTTCATTCTGGGCATAAATCCATACTGATGTTCTTCAGAATGAACTTAAACCTATCTTTAGCAAGGGGTTTTGTAAAGATATCAGCCCACTGATGTTCTGTATCAACAAAGTTTAAAGAAAGAACACCCTTCTGAACATAGTTCCTAATAAAGTGATGTTTAATCTCTATATTTTTAGCTTTAGAATGTAAGATAGGATTCTTAGATAAACAAATAGCAAAAGTATCAGCCCACTGATGTTCTGTATCAACAAAGTTTAAAGAAAGAACACCCTTCTGAACATAGTTCCTAATAAAGTGATGTTTAATCTCTATATTTTTAGCTTTAGAATGTAAGATAGGATTCTTAGATAAACAAATAGCAAAAGTATTATCACAGAATATAGGAATGTTACTCTCATATATCTGATATTCTTCTAGCTGACTTTTCATCCAGAGCATATGTGTACTACATCCAACACCAGCTACATATTCTGCTTCTATAGTTGATAATGCAATTGTTGCTTTCTTCTTGCTGTACCAGGAGATCAGGTTACTTCCCAGAAACTGACAGCTTCCATAAGTACTTTTTCTTTCAACTCAATCTCTAGCGTAATCAGCATCACAATATCCTACTAAGTTGTATTCTTCAGATCTTCTGTACACTAAACCAACATTAGTAGTACCTTTCAGATACCTAAGAATTCTCTTAACAGCCGTTAAGTGAGATTCTCTAGGATTTGATTGGAATCTAGCACACAAGCATGCACTAAATAAAATATCAGGTCTAGAATAAGTCAGATAGAGAAGAGAACCTATCATACCTCTGTAGATCTTCTGATCTACCTTCTTGCTTACCTCATCCTTACCTAATACGCAAGTTGGATGCATTGGAGTTTTTGCTTCTTTGCTTTGAGATAGATTGTGAAGGATAGAAAAACACTTAGAAAGGGGGGTTTGAATAAGTGTAGCTTTTAAAACTTGTAAGATAAAAACAATTTTCACAATGATTTTTATCCTGGTTCGTTGTTAACTAAACTACTCCAGTCCACCCCCTTGGAGTGATTTACCTCACCTGAGGATTTAATCCACTAATCACACAAGATTACAATGGTTTTCCACTTAGACAACTTCTAAGTCTTCTAGAGTATACTGATCACAACCTGATCACTCTAGGAACAAACTGCTTAGATACCCTCTAAGACTTTCTAGAGTATTCTGATCAACAACCTGATCACTCTAGTTTTTACAAATAAATGTAAACGAATTCTTTTAAGAGTTACAATGCTTCTTATAAAGCTATTATCACAACTGTGATTTTCTCTTAAGTTTAAGCTTAATCTCACTAATATATTACAACAACAATGTAGTGAGGTTGAAGATGATGTTTGAGAGCTTTTTGAATTTGACACTGTTTCTGTATATTTGCGCAAGTGTTATATTTAACTTCTCATCAGAACTTCTATTTATAGGCGTTTGAGAAGATGACCGCTGGGAGCATTTAATGCTTTGCGTGATCCGTACAGCATTGCATTTAATGTTTCACTCTTTTGTCAACTACCTCGAGCCTTGCTTCCGTTGTGTCTACTGACGTTGCCTTTAATAGCTACTAACGTTCCTTTTGTCAGTCAGCGTAGCCTGCCATCTTGTACTTGCTTCTGATCTGATGTTTGTGTAAACAACGTTTGAATATCATCAGAGTCAAACAGCTTGGTGCAGAGCATCTTCTTGTCTTCTGACCTTGAAGTGCTTCTGATAAGTGCCAAAATGTTGTTATTTTGAGTATATAATTGTGGCACTTATCGATTCTATTCATTCCGTTTTTGTAATAAAATCCCCACTTTTGTGTATATATTCACATTATTTAGTTTTCATATGTTTTATATACCGTTTAATAGTTTTTCCTTTGTTTTTATAGGTATTCATGCTTATTGGAGCCTCGAGGAATAAAGTGTCGAAGGCACGGCTCCGATTGCGCGATTTTGGATCAAATAAGCAAGTGTTGTGCAGAGAGCGCCGCTGAGCGGCGTGTAAGCGCGCTTTCCAGGGGCGAACCAAATTTTTCTGGCCGCTAAGCGGTGACTCTGGCCGCTAAGCGGAGGTCTGTTTACTGTTCTTGATATTTTTGTAATACGTGTAGTCCGCTAAGCGAGATTTGGCCGCTAAGCGGCCGTAGCAGAAATTATGTTTATATTCTTTCATTTGAAGCATTTTAGGGTTATGGTTTTGGGAAAGTTTTGGTTCCAACTCCATCATTTTCATTCTTAGATCAAGATTAGCTTAGAAAACAACACCGGGTCATGCACTTGGAAGATCGGAGGTGGATTTCTCATCAACCGGAGCTGACAACCCGCGAGATGTTTGGTTTATCTCTTCTATTCTCTGTGTATTTCTTTGTGTTGGGTTTGTTTGTATAGTTACTCGAATCTTATGTATATTTACCGATTATAATGTTATGTTTAACTTGCTTTACAAATCTGTGTTGATATTATCCTGGATTTTTGCTCTATGCTGGGGATTTAGGGTGCTTTAGAGATAAACTTCTTGAATCCTTATCTAGGATGATAATCTGTTGGTTCTGAACTCTAGAGATAGATTTAGAGCTAGCATTCACCGTTTGTATTTGTACGTAATGCTTTCGTGTTTGAGCGGCGCGCGAGAGATCGCCGACGCGAGAATACGGATGTTCTCGCGACTTCGCGTTAGAGATAACCTTAGTTGTGAGATGATCTCGTTTGTGCTCCAGAGATGGACGCTTATGTGAGAGATACGTGATGACATAGATGAGTATCGTAGGTTGATTATAACGGGTTGGTAAGTGTATGTTTGTGAAGAGTGGATATATTTACATTCCTGATAAGTTATTTCTCTTCTAAGAATGTGTTTATTCTTTTCCTGTCTATATCTTTGTTTACTTTTTTCTCATTCAAACCCAAGCTCGAAACCGTAGAAACTATTGAATGGCATCTCTCCATCTCTGTGGACTATAATTCCCGGATCAATATTTCCAAATCTTTCTTTTGTTGCTTGCCCTATACTGCATTCAACAAAATGGCGCCGTTGCCGGGGATGGTTGTGATTGCATCGCAATAGTTTCCGTGGTTTTGAGCTTTGTATATAACGTATATATTGTATATGTTTACTTGTATATTTCCACTTGTACATGTTTACTTGTTTATGTTCACCAATTTAGCTTACTTGTTCATAATTACATATAATTATACTTTTGTTGGTGAATGTTGGTGAAACATGTTGATCTCGGATTAGCTCTTTACTTACAAATCTTCACTTTTCAACTCGTGCATCCAACATTCACCAACTTTCTCTTTGTGTATGTTAATAGTTATATGTGTTTCATGTTTGTGCATATGTGTTGGTTTGTGTACATAATTGTATACTTGTGTTTTCTTTCATGTTCGTATAATTGTTGTATATATTTGTACTCGTAATGTTTGTTGAGTGCTTTGGTTAGGACACTTTCTTTAGGCTTGTGCGGTGAGATGTCACCATGGCATGATTGGAGGAAGCTACTTTCCAAACACCAAAACAATAAAGGCGTCGAGCTAACGACGTAAAACAAGCGCTTGTTGGGAGGCACCCCAACGGTTGTAAATTTTGTTTATTTTTATGTTTAAGAGGAATTTAGGTGAAGTGGAAGAAAATGGGAACAGCTATTTCTGTTCTGATTTTTCTGGTTTTTTCTGTCATCCGCTAAGCGAGCCTAGCTCCGCTAAGCGATGACAGCAAAATTCTGTTTTCTTGCTTTGTACCAGTGGGGTTCCCATTCCACTTGGTTCACTCCTTTTTCCCACTTTCACCAAGGCTATTTAGTAGTAGATACTAGTGTTATTTTTCTAATTCTTTTATTGGTTGTTTGTACTTGAATTTTGTTCGGTAACTCGAAGATTTTTGAGGTGATTTTCCAAAGCTAGAGTGTTTCAACTTGCGGATGTATGGTAGGATATTGTTTTTGAAGTTGTATCATTCAAGGTACTCATTTATCGCTTTCTATAGCATAACATGTTTAGGAAACTTTTCATTTGTACAATTACCATACCATTCATTCTTTTGCATTACTTGCTTATTGATTGAATCACTTTAGTGAAGGATAGAAAAACACTTAGAAAGGGGGGGATTGAATAAGTGTGACTTTAAATCTTGGACGATAAAAATAAATTGCACAATTATTTTTATCCTGGTTCGCTGTTAACGAAGCTACTCCAGTCCACCCCCGCAGAGATGATTTACCCCAACCTGAGGATTTAATCCACTAATCGCACGGATTACAATGGTTTTCCACTTAGTCCGCAACTAAGTCTTCCAGAGTCTTCTGATCACACACTGATCACTCCAGGAACAACTGCTTAGATACCCTCTAAGACTTTTCTAGAGTCTACTGATCAACACGATCACTCTAGGCTTAGTTCACTCCTAAGACTTCCCTAGAGTATTCTGATCAACACGATCACTCTAGTTACAAACTGCTCAGCCAACTGCTAAGACTTCCTAGAGTATACTGATCACACGATCACTCTAGTTACTTACAACTTAATGTAATTCTAAGAGTATTACAAATGCTTCTTAAAAGCGATAATCACAACTGTGATATTTCTCTTAACGTTTAAGCTTAATCTCACTAAAATATTACAACAGCAATGTAGTGAGCTTTGATGAAGATGAAGATTCTGAGTTTTGATTGAATAGCGTTTCAGCAAGTTTGATATAAGTTGTTTTGGTGCAGAATCGTTAACCTTGCTTCTCATCAGAACTTCATATTTATAGGCGTTGAGAAGATGACCGTTGAATGCATTTAATGCTTTGCGTGTTCCGTACAGCATCGCATTTAATGTTATACGCTTTTGTCAACTACCTCGAGCCTTGTTCACGCTGTGTCTACTGACGTAGCCTTTAGTAGCTTTAACGTTCCTTTTGTCAGTCAGCGTAGTCTGCCACCTGTACTTCCTTCTGATCTGATGTTTGTGAATACGACGTTTGAATATCATCAGAGTCAAAACAGCTTGGTGCATAGCATCTTCTGATCTTTTGATCTTGAAGTGCTTCTGTTGCGTGATACCATCTTCTGATCTTCAGTGCTTCTGATCTCATGTTCTTCTGATGCTTCCATAGACCCATGTTCTGATTCTGCTTCGACCATCTTCTGATGTCTTGCCAGACCATGTTCTGATGTTGCATGCTGAACCATTTGAGACACAACTTCTGAGCGCTGAATTATGCGTACTCTTTATATATTTCCTGAAAGGGAAATTGCATTGGATTAGAGTACCATATTATCTTAAGCAAAATTCATATTATTGTTATCATCAAAACTAAGATAATTGATAAGAACAAATCTTGTTCTAACAATCTCCCCCTTTTTGATGATGACAAAAACATATATAAATGATATGAATTTGCGATCAGAAAGAGTAGACGGCAAAAGACAAATTACACAGCTATAGCATAAGCATATGAATATGTCTCCCCCCTGAGATTAACAATCTCCCCCTGAGATAAATAATCTCCCCCTGAAATAAATACTCGAAGAACTTTGATAAAAGACTTCCCTGATTATTTCGGTAGAGACGATCATATAAGCTTCTGCCTTCAGAGAATTCATAGCTTCTGACTTCTGCTTCCATTGGACAGCTTCAGAACTTGAGTTTTCTGGATCTTTTAGAACATTCACATCTTCTGATTTCTGCTTCCCTCGGATAGCTTCAGAACTTTGAATGTCTACCAACATCACTTCATGCTAGATTTGTATCAGAACATTGTTGAATGTACCAGAGCATCATCAGAGCATCTCTACATCCTGAAATGTTACAGAACAAAAACTAAACGACAAAAGTCAGCATGAACGAGTTAGAACATAAAATGTATGTTTGAACACATTATATGTATCAGAGCCGTATAGGCTGAAATAATGTATCAGAGCAAATAATGTATCAGAGCCATAACATTATATGTATCAGAGCAAATAGAATTTTGTCAGAACAGGATAGACAATGATATTCAAATTCTATTATCAGTGCTTCTGATCCCTGAAGCTTGACAGCACTCAGCTTGCTTCAGTTTCCAAGAGCTTATTCCTTTTACAGAATAACGCTTCTTATGGTTTTGCTTCTAGTGTTTGCTTCTGAAGGTTCACTTCACTTCTCTGTACCTGCAAAACACTTAAACCATATAGAACTTGCAGTTCTTGTTAGTGAGTGCAACTGATTAATTCAAATCATTTATCACAGTATTTCTCCCCCTTTTTGTCATATCATCAAAAAATAGAAAAGATTCAGATGAATAAAACAGAACACATGGAGGAAGAAGATGATGTCATTAAGGTTCAACCATTGGGTACAGAAGTACAAAATGAAAAAATCAGATGCACAGAAACAAAACAGATGCAAAGAAAAGAAAGAAACAACATAGACTCAATCTAAGATGGCCCTAGTCTTGACAAGATCTTGGCCAGCATCTGTTTAACATCGTTGTTGTGTCCTTCTTGCCTCTCAATGAAAGCATCATACTTCTCATTGAGTGAGCTTTGCTCATCCTGTCTCCTCTGAATTTCTTCTAGAGTCCTTGCAAGACGAGAAGGTTCATCAGAGGAAGCTTCACAGCTTTGATCCACAGGAATGACAACTTGATCTTCAGCTTTCATAGAAGTATCATTTGCTGGGATATCCTCAACAGGGTCTGATTCAGCAACATGATCTTCAGCATCTGCTTCTTGCATAGAAGCATCTTCATACTCTGCAGCAGGAATTTCAGAGTCTCCATTCTCTAGTGCCTGAAGAATGGCAGCAAGATTCCTGGGAGCAGAAGGACCTTCAACTTCTGGTGGGTAAACAACTTCTGGGATGACCAACTTCTGCCACGGATCCAAGCAGGATCAACATCTGATTGCTTCCTCACGCAATCCTCCAAGTAAAACTTGACAACTTGATCAAGTTCTTTATGATACGAAGATATGAATCCTTCAACAGCAATTCTTCTTGACAGAATGTCAGGAAAGCTTGTGCACATAACAGGTACATTCTTAATGACTTCCAGTCCGAACAGATCAACACCATTGAAGATGGGACCTTGAGTTACTCCAAGAAAATGCGAGGCATTACGATTTCTGATGGAGTCCACCACTTTGCTTTCAATCAGAATGTCTGAAATCATCCTTCCGAAAGGAATGGTTGTTCTTGGAATATGAGGGTACTTCGCCCTTTCATCTTCTCTTGACTCAAAGATAGAGGTTTTCAGATTCTCAAATAGAATATGAGAGATGTTGATCTCTATCTTTTTGCCAATGCAGAAAAGAGTATACTTGTGAGTCGGACTGATGTAGGAGGAGCAGCGCATCTTTTTTCTATGGTGAAGAGAACCCAGAATAATCTCAGCCCATACTTTATAAAAAGGATTTAAGTTGCCTGTGAAGTGAGAATCAACTCCAACAGCTGTAGAGATTTGTTTTTCAACTAGAGCCCAGTCAACTGTATGTGGTTGAAACTCAGCCCAACCTTCTTCATCATTAAGACTGTACAGCTTTCTGATGAGTTTCTCAGTGATGATCACTTCATGCCCTAGCACGAAAGAAATAATGGCAGTTGGAGTAACTGTTGCATGTACCCAAAAATCCTTTACAAGTTCAGGAAAAATTGGACCAACCAATCTATCAAGATATTTAGACCATCCTTGCTCAAAGATTCTTGCATCACACTGAAAGCCATTTGCTTTAAGGTTGTTGACGTCCACTGCCGATTCACATAGAACTTCCAGTTCTTTCGTGGGTATTAAGCATGTTTTCAACGGAGCATCATTTTTGCTTAAACGGTTCTGTGTGGAAGTGATACTATCTTTAGAGATTGATGAACGAGAAGATGGATTCATTATGATAATGCTTTGAGATCAAATCAAGAACTAGGGTTTGAAGAGAGATGCAACGAGGTGAATGCACAAAAGAGAGAGAAAGAGAAAAAAAAATGGGAATGAAGATGAAGCGGGTTATTTAAAAGGTTTAAAAAGAAATCATTATGCATTTAATGAGAAATGACATTAGGAGAGAGAACACAGTAAATGAAATGATTTAATACAGTTACCTAGGTCGGCGTCTTTTCAACTGCACGCTTTGTACTAACAGCACAGATACGTGTTCACCATCAGATAATAGATGACAGCTGTAAATTTCAGAATAGACTTTATGCCTTCAGATTCTGATTACTGCTTCTGATCTGATCTACTTTCTCTTCTGGAAACACTCCTTCTGAAGTGTGCTGATATAAATCTGAATGATCTTCTGATCCATTACTTCTGATATACACAGCTTCTGGAGGTTCACTTCTTTGTTCTGCAGCTTCTGATAAGACAAAACTGTATCTGCAGAAATTCTTAAGCTCTTTGTTTCATCAGAAACAAGTTTATCATCAAAACAGATGTTTATTGATTTGTCCACAATCAATGTTTCAATGTTGTATATTCTGTAGCATTTAGAGCATTCAGAATAATCAAGAAAGAAACATCAAAGCTTTAGACGCAAACATCATAGATGGTTCCAAGACTACTAAGCTTCTTTTCTGAATTCCTACAAACATAGTTTCTTCAACAGATTTAAGAACCAGAACTTGGAAGACAATCTTTCTTCCCTTCAAGTGTTGAGAGCAACTTGAGTCCAGGTGTCATGTCATGTTGAATGTTGTCTTCTTTGTTATCAAGAGAATCTGCAAAAGAAATAATCTTTTTCTTTGGTACCCACATCTTCTTGGGTCCTTTCTTGTTAGATTTTCTCAAGTTCTGATTGAACTTGGGTTTAACATTATAAGCAATAGGAGGAACAGCATGATAATTCTTGATGTGAGTTTCATGATATTTCCTAGGTTGTGTCACATGCTTTTTGGTGTGTGTTATGTGAAAACTTTGAGCATGTGAAGTGTGCCTAATATCATGGGAGTGGCCATACTTGAACTGATCATACAATGGCTTGTATGTGATTTTCATTTCATTAACAGGTTCAAGTTTGTATGGGGTTTCACCCTCAAAACCAATGCCTACTCTTTTGTTTCCAGACACAGCATATATCATAGAAGCTAGCTGACTTCTGCCAATACTTCTAGATAAGAACTTCCTGAAACTTAAATCATATTCTTTCAGAATATGGTTTAGACTAGGAGTGGATTTTTCTGAATCAGAAGGAGATCCAACATTATTGGATAATTTTAAAAGTTTTTCTTTTAATTCAGAATTTTCCAACTCAAGCTTCTTTGTTTCAAATTCAAATAGCTTTTTCAGCTTTTTGTATTTGAGACTAATCTGAGACTTGAGTTCCAGAAGTTCAGTTAGACCGGAAACTAACTCATCTCTAGTAAGTTCAGAAAATACCTCTTCAGAATCTGATTCTGATGTAGATTCTGATTCGTCATCTTCTGTCGCCATCAGCGCACAGTTGGCCTGCTCATCTTCTGAATCATCTTCTGACTCATCCCAGGTTGCCATAAGACCTTTCTTCTTATGAAACTTTTTCTTGGGACTTTCCTTCTGAAGATTTGGACATTCATTCTTGTAGTGTCCTGGCTCATTGCATTCATAGCACATGACCTTCTTCTTGTCAGATCTTCTTTCATCAGAAGATTCTCCATGTTCAAATCTCTTTGAACTTCTGAGGCCTCTGAACTTCCTTTGCTTGCTCTTCCAGAGTTGATTTACCCTTCTGGAAATCATGGACAGTTCATCTTCTTCTTCAGATTCTGATTCTTCAGGATCTTCTTCTTTGGCCTGAAAAGCGTTAGTGCATTTCTTGATATTAGATTTTAATGCAATAGACTTACCTTTCTTTTGAGGCTCATTTGCATCCAGCTCAATTTCATGGCTTCTCAAGGCACTGATCAGCTCTTCCAGAGAAACTTCATTCAGATTCTTTGCAATCTTGAATGCAGTCACCATAGGACCCCATCTTCTGGGTAAGCTTCTGATGATTTTCTTCACATGATCAGCCTTGGTGTATCCTTTGTCAAGAACTCTCAATCCAGCAGTTAGAGTTTGAAATCTCGAAAACATCTTTTCAATGTCTTCATCATCCTCCATCTTGAAGGCTTCATACTTCTGGATTAAGGCAAGAGCTTTTGTCTCCTTGACTTGAGCATTTCCTTCATGAGTCATTTTCAAGGACTCATATATATCATAGGCTGTTTCCCTGTTTGATATTTTCTCATACTCAACATGAGAAATAGCATTCAGCAAAACAGTTCTGCATTTATGATGATTCCTGAAATGCTTCTTTTGATCATCATTCATTTCTTGCCTTGTCAGCTTTACGCCACTGGCATTTACTGGATGTTTGTAACCATCCATCAGAAAATCCCATAGATCACCATCTAGACCAAGAAAGTAACTTTCCAGTTTATCTTTCCAGTATTCAAAGTTTTCACCCTCAAATACCGGCGGTCTTGTATAACCATTGTTACCGTTGTATTGCTCAGCAGAGCCAGATGTAGATGCAGGTGGATTTGTCGGAGTTTCACCAGCCATTTTTTAAATGAAGCGTTTTTCTCTTCCTGAATCTTTTCTAAACACGGTTAAGTGCTTGCACCTTAGAACCGGCGCTCTGATGCCAATTGAAGGATAGAAAAACACTTAGAAAGGGGGGGATTGAATAAGTGTGACTTTAAATCTTGGACGATAAAAATAAATTGCACAATTATTTTTATCCTGGTTCGCTGTTAACGAAGCTACTCCAGTCCACCCCCGCAGAGATGATTTACCCCAACCTGAGGATTTAATCCACTAATCGCACGGATTACAATGGTTTTCCACTTAGTCCGCAACTAAGTCTTCCAGAGTCTTCTGATCACACACTGATCACTCCAGGAACAACTGCTTAGATACCCTCTAAGACTTTTCTAGAGTCTACTGATCAACACGATCACTCTAGGCTTAGTTCACTCCTAAGACTTCCCTAGAGTATTCTGATCAACACGATCACTCTAGTTACAAACTGCTCAGCCAACTGCTAAGACTTCCTAGAGTATACTGATCACACGATCACTCTAGTTACTTACAACTTAATGTAATTCTAAGAGTATTACAAATGCTTCTTAAAAGCGATAATCACAACTGTGATATTTCTCTTAACGTTTAAGCTTAATCTCACTAAAATATTACAACAGCAATGTAGTGAGCTTTGATGAAGATGAAGATTCTGAGTTTTGATTGAATAGCGTTTCAGCAAGTTTGATATAAGTTGTTTTGGTGCAGAATCGTTAACCTTGCTTCTCATCAGAACTTCATATTTATAGGCGTTGAGAAGATGACCGTTGAATGCATTTAATGCTTTGCGTGTTCCGTACAGCATCGCATTTAATGTTATACGCTTTTGTCAACTACCTCGAGCCTTGTTCACGCTGTGTCTACTGACGTAGCCTTTAGTAGCTTTAACGTTCCTTTTGTCAGTCAGCGTAGTCTGCCACCTGTACTTCCTTCTGATCTGATGTTTGTGAATACGACGTTTGAATATCATCAGAGTCAAAACAGCTTGGTGCATAGCATCTTCTGATCTTCTGATCTTGAAGTGCTTCTGTTGCGTGATACCATCTTCTGATCTTCAGTGCTTCTGATCTCATGTTCTTCTGATGCTTCCATAGACCCATGTTCTGATTCTGCTTCGACCATCTTCTGATGTCTTGCCAGACCATGTTCTGATGTTGCATGCTGAACCATTTGAGACACAACTTCTGAGCGCTGAATTATGCGTACTCTTTATATATTTCCTGAAAGGGAAATTGCATTGGATTAGAGTACCATATTATCTTAAGCAAAATTCATATTATTGTTATCATCAAAACTAAGATAATTGATAAGAACAAATCTTGTTCTAACATTTAGTTCCCAAACCATAAATGTGAGGAAGCTTTCCATTGTTTACATATGCTGGAGGCCACAATCTTTGTTTTAACTGGATTTTATTATGCTTAATCTTTTGTTTATGTTGATTTTATGAAAGCATGAAAAGGATCAAGGCATTTTGTTTCATTTTGAGCACAACTACCAAAACCAAATAGTCAATTCACCTTGTGAGTGTGTGATCATTTGTTAACCCTTTTGAGCCTTTTTGTCAATGTCCATGTTGTTTTTGCTAAATGCTTATCTATGAGTGTTTAGTTCTCATTTTTGCATGGATGATTGATTCTTTGTTTTCTTGAACCCTCAACCATGATTTTTGGTATGAATTTTTACCTTGCCTTAGAAAGTAGGGAGTATTCATATGATGGTGTGGTTGAATTCAAGTTGGGGAGGGAAATGGTTGTGTACTTATTTGGTTGTTGCTATGAGGTTGAAAAGAAAGAAAAAAAAAGAAGTAAAAAAGTGAAAAGAAAAGAAAAAAAAAAAGAGAAAAAAAGTTTTGAAAAACAAAAAGAAAAGAGAAGCTAATAATTGTGCTAATAAGTATTGTGATTGGTTTGAGAAACTTGTGGTTATGGAAGAAGTTTAATCGAGGTTTTGTTGTTTGAATCTTTGGTGGATTGATCACTCCCTTAGGTTTAGGCAAGTTTTTGTTTCGATTAGCCTTAGGACTTATCCATTGTTTGTTAACCAAGCCACATTACAACCTTGAAAAGTCGTTGTGATTCTTGCTTTTGTAATTTCAATGTGATTTTTAGATGAATGCATAATTTAATCTTTTGTTTGCAAGATTGTTGGATGAGTGTTAAAAGTCCTTCACCTTTGTGTGTTCTTCATCCATTGATGAATTTTTGCTAGGTGTGATTCATGATGTGAGCATGTATTGTGTTAGAATGTTTTGCATGATTTTTGTGCTTATGATTCGTTTCGTTTACATGTTGTCGTTATAGGATAGTGGTAAGTATTTACTTTGTTTATACGTTTTTGTATTAAGCCATACATTTGTTTTTGGTTTTCAAAACTTGTTGATTCACAATTCTTTGGTTTATTACTTTTGATTCTTTGATTTATTTGACATTGTTTGAGGACAAACAAAGTTTTAAGTTGGGGAGAGTTTGATAAGTGCCAAAATGTTGTTATTTTGAGTATATAATTGTGGCACTTATCGATTCTATTCATTCCGTTTTTGTAATAAAATCCCCACTTTTGTGTATATATTCACATTATTTAGTTTTCATATGTTTTATTTACCGTTTAATAGTTTTTCCTTTGTTTTTATAGGTATTCATGCTTATTGGAGCCTCGAGGAATAAAGTGTCGAAGGCACGGCTCCGATTGCGCGATTTTGGATCAAATAAGCAAGTGTTGTGCAGAGAGCGCCGCTGAGCGGCGTGTAAGCGCGCTTTCCAGGGGCGAACCAAATTTTTCTGGCCGCTAAGCGGTGACTCTGGCCGCTAAGCGGAGGTCTGTTTACTGTTCTTGATATTTTTGTAATACGTGTAGTCCGCTAAGCGAGATTTGGCCGCTAAGCGGCCGTAGCAGAAATTATGTTTATATTCTTTCATTTGAACCATTTTAGGGTTATGGTTTTGGGAAAGTTTTGGTTCCAACTCCATCATTTTCATTCTTAGATCAAGATTAGCTTAGAAAACAACACCGGGTCATGCACTTGGAAGATCGGAGGTGGATTTCTCATCAACCGGAGCTGACAACCCGCGAGATGTTTGGTTTATCTCTTCT